>NW_028221663.1:0-54227 GCF_014529385.1 Adiantum capillus-veneris
TATCTAGTCATTCACCTCTATCTCATCTTCTGCTACGGCCTGAGTAAAATGTAGGCTTTGAACTTGACGCGTATTAAAAATAGCGAGATTTCTAGGATTGGTTGCATTGTTGCTTTTCACTTCAGAACTCAAATGCAAGCCTCCTCTTGAGCCTCTTCAAAGATCTATTGGCACTTGATCTTGCATTCTTTTGTTGCATGTGTTCTTTTTAGAAGATCATTGGTTAGTGGCACATTATATTTTCGTAAATGACATCCACTTAGATCTAATTTCCATAACTTTTTGCAAAATCAATTTTGTCCTTACATGCTCTTTTTTGGAGTCTAGCTCTTCTATGGTTATTGTTTTCTCTTGTAGATTATTTGTAGCATCATAGTAATGGTCAAAGAAAACTTGTTGATGATCCAATGTCAAAATAGTTACTATCTGGATAGGAACAATGACGTAGCCTTCTTCTTCATAGAACATGGTTGGTGTAGACTTGTTGACACAAACGTCCATGGTAGCCAAATTATATGTCCACTCAAATAGCTTGAAAAAATTCTTAGGTATATAATCGGCATCATTTACTTTTTGATCCAAAATGCAATCTTCATGCATTAAACTATCAGTCTTTGAAGCTCCACACATCCAATATAGGAGTGTTTTTGTTCAATCATGATGGTAATGTAGTTTCGGCCGATGTTTTTGAATCAAACTCTTGGATTGGTGTTTCTAAAACATCCTTGTCATAGTGATCCTTTAGGTTTACCCGTGTAATTGATCCATGTTGTTTCAAGTATAGATAATCTTTTCCCCAGTCTTGGATCAATTGTATCTGTCTCATGAGAGGATATCACAAAATTATTTCGTAGTTTATCTTCTTCCCAAAATATACAATGACAAGTGCATATTAGTAACCAATTCCATACGAGCTGACTATCACTTTTTCTAACAGTCCCATTGGTCGTTCGATGTGCGCAATGCGAATTGCAATTTCATTCTTGTTTGCCTAATCGTTGGTCTATCCCAAGCTTCCAAGACTACTTTTGGTTCTATGGCAATGTCTGTTCCATTGTCTAGTGTAGCCATTGGTTTTTACCTTAGTGTAGCCATGGTTTTGAAAAGCTTCCAAGGCCACATTGATGGGTTTTTGTATTTTGTCTACCAACATTGATCCTCCCAATTTTGGCTTTGGTTTGAACTCCATTGACATTGAATTCGTTCTTTCCTTGAACCACTTTTGGGCTTTCTCTTCAATTTTTCTTCGTTGTTGGCGACTTCTAAGCCCATAGCATAGTCACCTCTCTTGTTTCAAAAGTTGATTAAACTTGTTGAGGAATAGTCACTTACAAATCTTATGGGAATGGAGACTAATAACAGTGGGGAATATGTCTCAAAACGCATGAGAAATTTTGTGATAAAAGAGAAATTTGGTTGTAGTTTACTACACCATACACACTTTCCCTCAATGGAGTAGTGCAAAGCACTTAGGTGTATTGGATAAAACCATTGAGGTTTCCACAGTAGCCTAGGGCTTATCCTTCTATTCTTTATGAGTGGCATCCAAGGTGCCCCAGTATGATAGACTTCATTCCACACAAATAACTTTTATGCTTTCGCTATACGCAAGACACTCTGTCACAAACATCATCGTCTTGATGATCGGTTATTTTATTGATAGCCAATAAAGTGGATTCTAATTAAGGTATACAAGGCATGCACAATAGTGCAGCCGTACCATAGTGTTTAGTTATGAATCTGTGCACAAAGTTGCATGGTAGATTTATGATTGGCAATTAATTTGCTTGATTTTCTAATAGGAAATCTTGGCTCTGAGCAAAATTTTCCAAGCTAAAGTAAACCAGAGCAACATGTTGAAAAGTACCTCATTATAACATAAATAGTAGAGAGTTGTAGCCAAGTGAAATACACTATTCCATGATATGGAACCTTCAAGATTTTGTCTTTTTTACGAGTTTCATGTTCTTTTACTGAACATAAATGATGGTCAACAAGACATATATATCATGTACAAGATGCAATGGATAGCCTAACATTAGAGGGTTGAAAGAACAAGTCTTGTCTACAAAATACTCAAGAAATTGAATTGTTTTTGTGAAAAAACTTTGCAATTGTGAGTATCAAATAGGAACAACAAAAGTATTTTTCCTACTACATACACTAGAAACCTAGAAAAACACATTGTCACCTAGTATAATCAAACACCTTATCACTTCCCATAAACATTAGAGAGTGGTATCCAAGTTGAAAGCAAAGTCTAGCCTACAACAATTGTGGAGGATTTTGTCATTTTCTTAGGAAATTAGGAAATTGAAATGGTGATTGACATAAATTTTGGTTGTTTGGGATCCCATTGCTTGTTTGGCATGGCATTTAACTCACCTAATTGTGGTAAATTGGTTATCCTAGTTGTTAGATAGTTCTTTAAGGTCTCCTAGGATTGTTAATAGGTATCCTTTTTACTTGGTTGACTTGATCTACAGTGGCCCCTATCACACTGGGGCGCTTGCCCCACTCTCTTTTTGAACGTGGGAATCCATGCTGCTATCACACTAGCTCTTCTACCAAAAGGTGCCCACATTGAAATACAAATCAATGTTGGACAAGTGGTTTAGCCCTCACCATTGACACTAACTATCATATCTCATACCCCCTCATCCAGTTTTGTGCTCATGCTTTTTGTAGATGGCCTAAGAGTTGGCAGAGGGTGCCTGAGGCCTGTGGACTCTGGTTTTGTGCTCATGCTTTTTGTAGATGGCCCAAGAGTTGGCCAAGGGTGCCTGAGGCCTCTAGACTCTGGCGTTTGTATTGGGCAGCCATCATGCACAGCCAAAGTCTCGGGCTTCCTTTTAATAATGCATTCATACTCCATCGTCTGGTTTTGTGCTCACGCTTTTTGTAGATGGCCCAAGAGTTGCCCGAGGGTGCTTGAGGCCTCTAGGCTTTGGTGTTCAGATTGGGCTACCAAATCGCACAGCCAGATCCTCAGGCTTCCTTTTAATAATGCATTCTTTTAATATTATTCTCGACAAGTAGACCTGGCCGCCAAATCGCACAGCGAGAGCCTTGAGTAATAATGCATGTTCTAGTATTATTTTCAATTGCTCCATAGAGCTAGAAGCAAACTAATTTGGGCCTTGGCTGTTCTGATTATGTGTTAGCAGAGATCATTATCAACCTCACCTAGAAGTTTAAGAACCAGGAATCTTTTTTGAACAAAGAGATTGGCGTTGAGCTCTCTGAGCACTTTGTCAAAATTTTGATGATTACCACCATGTTCGTGTTATTCTTATCCCTAAAAGTACGATTGTATACAAGGATCAGTCACACAAAAGTAAGCCTTCAAATTCAGCCTTTCCTTGGCTTTTTGTCGCTGATGATAGAGGAAAATCAAAGATCTGCAAAAGGATCTTGAGCATGAGGCTAAGGTGATAGAACAGAAACAACACAAAAGCACTAGTGATGATAGAATTGATAGCAATAGAGAATGCAACATTAGGCAAAAGTGGCAAAAGGGATGATGATGGAGATCATAATACGCATGATCAACACGATGATTGAGATCGCGGTGCGTGATGATTGTAGGGATAGATACAATGGATATGCTTGCAGTGACAAAAATGTGAGCAGGATACACAACAAAAGGGAAGATGGGTAGCACACAACATCCTCAAATAGTGGGCATGGGCACAATGTTTGTATATTTGGACTTGTAAGTTGATACATGGTCCAGGGGCCTCCAATGCCTTCCACCATAGAAGTCATTGTCGTTGGAGACTTCCTAAGAAAGCTCTTATTATCAACTTGACATGCCAAGTTACTGTCATAGACCACACTATAGCTACCTACCTACCTACCTGTAACCTTCCACGCCAACACAGATAGGTTTGAGGCACAAAGATAGAGTAGGAAGAAATAAATTGAATTGCACACTTGAGCAACCATGCAAGACATTGTGGGTCGCTCTTGATTGCTAGTATATGGAGAAGCATAAAACCTACATGTGGCCATCCGAATCGATGCGGATGGATACAACTAGGTGTTGTTTGAGGCACAAGGAGAGTATGTGGTTCCGCATCAACTCGAGGTTGGAGTAACAGTGGATTCTTAGATGTTTAAATTATTTTCCCTTGAAAACAAAGATCCAATTACATAATGACCATTTTCAACTTGGAAGTTCACTTTATAGCCTTGGTTATGTGAGAAACGGAGCTTCATTGCCATTGTAGCAACGTGCCATATGTGGCCTTAAAACCTTTGCACAAGAGCTCAAAGGCTCCTATATAATCACAACTTTCAAACAAAACTTAGCCACACTAAAAATAACCTTACATGGATTCGTTAGAGGTAGAGTCATAGTTTTGGAGGTCATGACAGTTGCAAGATCACTTTGGCAATTTCTACTTGATGATGAAATAAATGTGAAAGAGGTGGTTGCCCCTCATAAACCTTTGAAGTGGCCAAGGATTATTGTAGACGTGAGAGAAAAACGTTTCATCACAGGAAAAATGGGTGACATACTTATTAATCTTACAAACACTTTAAAAATTGGTGGCGCTAAACTATTTTTTTTTACAGATAAGAACTTATCAAACTTATTGTGTACTCCACATTCCTTATGCGACCCAAATCTAATGTTCTTCTAGTGAGTTTAGGCCTTTAATTATGGGAGATTAATGAATGATTAAAGATAGATATATTGTCAATCTTTTGAGTTTTTCTTAAATTTTAAAATTATATTCTTAAAATATTTTGATTGATGGGTAACTCTTCTTTTTTTGATTGCTTGTGTAATTTCTCTTACCTTCTTGTCCATTACATCCTACTTAAGCAAATATCTAATGGGTAGGCATATCACAATCTTTTTGTTGGAATTAGGGTTGCAAGAAAACACACACAGCTTGGAGAAGACGAAGGAATCTCAAGGCACACAACAGAGAGTGTATTACTTAGTGTGCAATGAAAAGATAGATAGCCCTAGAGTGATGGGCGTATATACAATGCATGGGAAAAAAAACCTCCTAAAGTGGACAAAAATGCTTGGCGGTCCTAGTGTGTTCACACACATCACTACCACATGTATATGGTAACAAATCCCTCTTGGAGTGATGTGGTGAACGAGAGCTGGCACATGAGTAAAAGGAAGTGCCATGCCCTGAGGACATGATCAATCCACAAAGGGGAGTAAGCCCAAAGCTTTGCAGAAAGCTTCGAGCTTCTCACGAAACAATGTCTTTGTGAAAAGATCTGCAAGGTTGTCCTGTGTTGGCACATAAGCCAAGATGATCTCTCTTGCTGAGAGCCTCTCCCTGACATAGTGGTAATGCACCTCAATGTGCTTTGTGCGAGCATGAAAAACTGGGTTCCTCGCAACTGCCAATGCGCTCTGATTATTAGTGTAGATAGTGTTGGCAGTGTCCTATCCAACACCCGAATCAGCCATACACACTCAACCGTAGCTGTGAAGACTGCCATGTACTCAGCCTCACAACTAGAAGTGGCCACAGTATGCTGCTTCTTGCTCAACCATGGTATACATGAACTGCCAAGCATGAAACAAAAACCACTTGTGGACACTCGCGTGTCATAATAATCAATATCTAATTCTCCTAAATGATTTTTTCATGTTAAACTTATCATTTAATATGGGGAAGTGCCAGGGGAGAAAAAGCTAGAATATTGGTTAAGCTAGCAGACCGGTCACAGTAGGGATCCAAAGAAGGGAAAATAGGGATCCAAAGGGGGGGCCATCTGTAAAAGAGCCATGTGCAACAATGGGCTTAAAAGACCCTAAGGTTCAACCCATTAAAACTTCCAAAATGCTAAGGTTCCAAAATTCAAAGGTTGTGTCCAAAGGTCAAACATTGGGGGAATTGGATACTTTGTGTGTGTCCCAAAAGTCTTTGGCAATCCCTACATAAGAGTGGGCGAGCCTTGCAAGTAGGGGATGAGAGAGAAACCCACACACACACACACACACACACTCAAGCTCCCTTTACACAAAGGGAATGAGGGACACATGTCAGCTCCCTAGCCCAGATGCCCACAAGGTGTACCTCATTTCTATTGGATGGCCTTGGAGGTGGACCAATGAGAATTAGGCTAGAGTAAATCTAGTTTAATTAACTTAAAAACACTTAATAAAAGAACCAATAAGAATTAAGCTCTCTGAAAGACTATTGGACAGTCTCCCAAGGAGACCAATGAGCATTCAGCAACCCAATGGCTTGCCTGATTCCTATTGGCTAGGAGGCAAAGGGGTCCAATGAGAGTTTAGTTGAATTAAATAATTATCTAAAGCTCTCACAAAAGGGGAAAGGGGGACACATGTTAGAAGGCTATCACTTATGCTGCTTAATTACCATTGGCTAAGCCTGGGGAGGTCCAATAGGATGATAGCAAGAGCAAATAGCAAGAGGGGTTGACCAAGAGAGAGAGGGGGCTGATTTTTCAAAGGCATTATCAACTACACACTCACACTATCTCATGTGTGAAGTAAAGAAGACTCTCTCTCCTTCTCAAGCTTTAATGGAAAGCTTATCACCTAGTCCAAGCTTGTGAGAAGGAAGGTCTACACCAACAACTCTTGGCTTTGTGATGCAAATCCAACCAAGAGCCAAGCTTCAATGCATGCTCATCTCCTCTACCATGCTAATTACTAAGCTAAGATATGCTAATATGAGTGATTATGTGAGGAGATGTACATCTTTCTCGTAAGAATACTCCTTCTTCCTCTCAATCTACTCTCATACCCTGCTAGCTCTCGCCATCTTTGAAGGTGTGTGAGGTCTTAGGTCTGAGACCGTGATGGAATTGATGTTGTGTTTGATAAGCATTTTGCTTAGTGCATGAAGTTTCCATCTTCATTGCACTAGCTAGTATTGAAGGAACACAATAAATTGTATTGTAAAATGTCTCTCTTGATGGGAGAAACCATAATACAAAGCCTTTTGGAGGGGGGACCAGCTCCATGCAAATCCGGTCCTTAACTGTTGTCAATTGCTTAATTTCTCTCTCTTTTGAAGTATTTTTCATGCTATCTAACTAGTGTTATGCTTTTAGTTGCTTTCTCCAACCAAGCACTCTTGTTAATCTCATTAGGAATCTATTCTAATGAAATGCTCACCATGTTCATGCTATTTTCTGCTACACACAAGTTACTAGGCCATTAAATGTTACATTGGTATCAGAGCACAAGGTTTCTCTTTTCTTACTCAAGAAGGGAGGTCCTCAAGCTAGCTATAAATGGTTGATACTATTAATTGCATGTGAGTAAGTAGAATAGGGATTTTTTAGCCTTGCAGTGCGCCTGCCTTTGTGCAGTTAACGGGGCATCACCGTGGAGAGCTATGGTCTTAATAGCGGAGTCCTACGGGGCTTGCCTACGGCTTAACCACTATTGAGCTATTAGAAGCTTGACAGGAGACGGTGTTGTTTTGGTGTTAAACGACCCTCTCTTCTATTCCTTGCAATTAATGGTATCCGAGCCACGAGTACAATAGCTTGAGTGCTTTTTCTAAAGGGGTAAAGAGGAGTAGCAACTAGGGCTTGAAGTGCCAAAGTACACCTAAAAGTTGTTAGAATGGCTGACAATAGTAAAGAGAGTTAAGTTAATTTTGATAACTTTGATTTTGCTAATGAGCAAGCTACTAATGATGCCCCGATGCTTGTTAACTATCTTGTTTCTAGGCTTCAACAAGCCATGGGCAATCCATCCTTCCAAAGTGAAGTGCAACGACAGCTTTGTGCTCATGGGATTCTTCAAGCTCCCCATCATGACAAGAGAACACCTAGGAAGCCTCCTTGTGAGACTTCCAAAAGAGGTCTCTCTCCGATTCGGGAAGAAGAAGAGGATCCCTATGAAGGGCTCAGATATTTGCTCCTTGATGACGCATCTCCTTCTCAAAGGAGAATTCAAGAGCCTCCACCGAAGGAACAAGAAATCGGTGAGTCTCCCACCACCTCGGCAGGGATGGCTCCACGAAGACGGCGGGCTAAACGCTCTCCATCGCCTCCAAAATGGAGAAGACCATCGCATACTTCTCCACACGATACTTCAAAGAGGGATGACAAAAGGCAAGAGAAGAAAAAGGTGAGAAAGAGGACACCCTCTTCTCCATCTTCTTCATCCTCTTCCTCTTATGAAAGTGATGGTGAAGACAATGAAGATCAAGGCAAGAAAAAGGCGAGAAAGAGGTCACCCTCTTCTCCATCTTCCTCAAATTCTTCATCTTCTGAAGAAAGTGATGGTGCAACCTTTGAACCATCAAAAAGAAGAGGCCATAGGAAATCCTATGCCGCGTGGAAGAGGTCATCCAAGCTCAAGAAGTTCAAAGAGGGAGGGAAGAGTATCTCTTTCCTTACCTACGATGGCACTTTTGGTGCTACGGACAAAGTCTTGGCCTTTATCCAACAATTCGATGCGGCATTCGGAGATCAAGGATTCACGGAGTCCTCTAAGCTACACCATGTAGCTATGCAGTTTCAAAAGTCCAGCATGCAATGGTGGTCTAGCCTACGGGCCAACAATGAAGCTCCACGAACATGGAAAGCTTTAAGAGCTTCCTTTATGAAGCAGTGTTTGGCCACCAATGCCAAAGACAAAGTACTCACCCAATGGCAAAGCTTGAAGCTCTCTCCCTATGAATCCATCCACAAATATGTAGACAAGTTTTGGGACCTACAACTCAAAGCCACTGTCTGTTGGAATTAGGGTTGCAGAGAGACACACACAGCTTGGAGAAGACGAAGGAAGCTCAAGGCACACAATAGAGAGTGTATTACTTAGTGTGCAATGGAAAGATAGATAGCCCTAGAGTGATGGGCGTATATACAATGCACGGGGAAAAAACCTCCTAAAGAGGGAAAAATGCCCCGGCGGTCCTAGTGTGTTCACACACATCACTACCACATGTAAATGGTAACAAATCCCCCGTGGAGTGATGCGATGAACGAGAGCTGGCACAAGAGTAAAGGGAAGTGCCATGCCCTGAGGACATGATCAGTCTACAAAGGGGAGTAAGCCCAAAGCTTTGCGGAAAGCTTCAATCTTCTCACGAGACAATACCTTTGTGAAAAGATCTGCAAGGTTGTCCTCTTTTGGCACATAAGCCAAGCTAATCTCTCCTGTTGAGAGCCTCTCCCTTACATAGTGGTAATGCACCTCAATGTGCTTTGTGCGAGCATGAAAAACTGGGTTCCTCGCAACTGCCAATGCGCTCTAATTGTCAGTGTAGATAGTGTTGGCAGTGTCCTATCCAACACCCAAATCAGCCATAAGGCGTCTGAGCCATACACACTCAACCGTAGCTGTGAAGACTGCCCTGTACTCAGCCTCACAACTCGAAGTGGCCACAGTAGGTTGCTTCTTGCTCAACCATGATATACATGAACTGCTAAGTATGAAACAAAAACCACTTGTGAACACTTGCGTGTCAAAACAACCAGCCCAATCTGAGTCCAAAAAAGCATATAAGTATGGCGGCAATGATCCCCCCTTGGGATAAAACAAGCCAAGATGTAAAGTGCCACTAAGGTAGCGGAAAATCCTCTTGACAGCCTGCCAATGCTTTAGACCCTGGGCTATGCATAAATCTGTTGACTTGTGAGACTGCAAACTGAATATCTGGCCTCGTGTTGCATACATAAATGAGGTAGCCAACAACAGTTTGGTAAAGAGTGACATCAGCAGGATCACCAGCATCATGTAGACTCAACTTCAAACCTGTTTCCATGGGAGTGGCAATAGGTTTGCAATCCTCAAGTCCAAACTTACATAGCAATGTCTCTATGTAACTTTTCTGACACAAGGCAATACCACCATCACACTGCTTAAACTGTATACCCAAGTAATGATGCAACAGCCCCAAATCTTTCATCTTGAAAGTAGCATTCAAATCAGCCTTAAATTTAGCAATATGTCTCTCATTTGGTACACTGATCAGCAAATCATCAACATAAAGAACCACAATGAGAAGTACATCACCCTCACGCTTTACATACAATGTGCTTTTTGTTGGACTGTTACGAAAGCCTTGTTTGACCAAATGAGTGTCAGCTTTCTCATACCAAGCACGAGGAGATTGCTTCAACCCATACAAATCCTTGTTACATTTGCACACTTTGTCCTCTTGTCCTTTTATGACAAAACTGCGAGGCTGCGTTACATAAACTTCCTCAAATATGTCCCCATTCAAGAAAGCAATAACAATGTCTGATTGATGTACATCCCAACCAAAATGAGCTACCAATGCACATAGAAAACGCACAGTAGTCATACGACAAGTGGGAGCAAAAGTCTCTTCATAATCTATGCCTTTTTGCTGTGCATAACCCTTTGCAACAAGTCGAGCCTTATGGCGATCGATCTCACCATCCGGTTTGCGTTTCAACTTGTAAACCCACTTTGTACCAATGGCCTTTTTGCCAGGAGGCAAAACACATAAAGTCCATGTGTCATTCTCTATAAGTGCATCATATTCTGATTGCATGGCAGCCATCCAGTTTTTTGAATTTTGTGCTTCATCAAAAGGTAGAGGCTCCTCAACATCATGTAAACTAGACACAGCCAAAGCATAACAATACGATGCATAAGATGCATGGCGAGAGCCTGAACGAGTACGACTAGACAAAGGTGCATCCAATTTACTGTCACGCAAAGTGTGCATCAGCCATTTTGGCATACCTCTAGCCTGCTCATTTTCAGCCCTTTCCTCATCAAGTACATCATGTATATCTGCATCAGTTATAGGATAATCTAGAACATTTTCAGAAGCCCCCATAGGCTGTACATTTGCCTCATTGGAACTTACATTCGTATTTCCACCACTCAAAAGAGGCAACAAAGTGTCATAAATGTCCTGTGAGCTTACATTATTGTCTCTAGTACATGACAGCAAGGGCTGAACACAATCTTCCACAAACACTACATCCCGAGAAACCAGAATACGTTTTGTTTGCGGATGATACAACCTGTAACCTTTGCTTTCAGCACTATAACCAACAAAAATACATTTGACAGCCTTATCATCGAATTTTCTACGCTGCACTTGTGGCACCAAAGCATATTCCAAACAGCCAAAAACACCCATGTGCTCAATAGAAGGCTTTCTATCATGCCATGCTTCATATGGAGTAATAGACTGCAAAGCTTTCGTAGGACACCAATTAAGTACATAAGTGTCACACATGATGGCCTCAAGCAAAAAAGAATGCGGCAAAGCTTGACTTTTGACCATACATCGTGCCATTTCCATCAATGATTTGTTTTTCCTCTCAGCAACACCATTTTGCTGAGGTGTATAAGGCACTGTACATTGGTGTTTTATCCCACGACTAGCTAGAAATGCATTGAATTCATGAGACATATACTCCCCCCCTCGATTGGAACGGAGGGTGTCCATAGTACATTTCGAGACATTTTCAGCCCATAGCCAGAAATTGTTTGAAGCACATAAAAACTTCAGACTTCGCTTTAAGCGGAAATACCCATGCATGCCTGGAGTAATCATCAATGAAAGTCACGAAGTACAGGTAATTGCCCAAGGACGGAGTTTGCATGGGCCCACAAACATCACTATGCACAAGATGCAACCTGCATGTGGCCCGAACTGAACCATCCTTTGGAAACTTAGAACGCTGCATCTTACCCAAAATACAACCTTCACAAACATGTTTGACAGGTGCTTCAAGAGGTGGCAAAGAAGTAACCATATCAGATTTCTGCAAACGCAGCAAACCTAGCAAAATTCAGATGACCTAAATGTGCATGCCAAAGTTTTGCATTAGCCCTTGAATCTGAAACAGCATTTGCAAAATTTTGTCCACACTTGTCATACAAAGTGCGCTTATATAGCCCACGGCACAAAAGGCCAGATGCAACAATTTCATCACCAAAATTGAGATCATGAACTGTACATCTGTCATCCACAAATTTGACTACAAGTCCAAGTCTAGTAAGTGCGGATACAGACAAGAGATTCTTCTTGATCCCAGGTACATAAAGTGCATCAACAAGTGTGAAGGAACTGCCTTTTGCAACAGTAAGCACAATCTTTCCAACTCTGTGAACTGGATAAGAGGCATTGTTGGCACAAGTGACTGAATTCCCATGAGGGACAGACCCGAGAGAGGTAAACAATTCACGATGTGAGGTAACGTGCTTTATAGCACCATTGTCAAAATACCACACATGTGAATCTGCAGCAACTGACAAGCATGCATCATGGACAACAGGATTGTAACTGCACTCTGTGCTAAAAGCCCATTCTGCATCAACCTCAGCATCACAGAAGACTCAACAATGGCTGCATTTGTAGTGGAACCAGCATTTGCAGTGGAACGGTGCACCCTCTTTCTTCTTAGCCTCTTTGGCCTTCAACTTAGGACACGACTTGATCAAGTGATCATTAGCTTTACAATAATGGCAACGCATCTTCTTTTTTCCCTTATCACCAGAATTGCCAGACGAAGTGCTGCCAACAGAAGCATTAGGAACATAATTTTTGCCACTCGCAGCAGAACCATAAGAAGTGGCTGCATTACTGTTACCACCCTTTCTTTGAGAAGCAATAAAAGCCTGTTCAACTGCATGCTGCCTAGTCCTATTTTTTCTGGAAAGTGACTCTTGCAACAACGATGTGCTTAATGCATCAAACTTGACAACTTCAGGATTTCCTTGGGTCATAAGTCTCCAAGTACTAGCAAAAGTCTGGTAAGAATCTGGTAAGGCATCAAGAACAGTCTGCACAGAGGAACTGTCTGAAATGACTTCACCTGCAGAAATAAGTTGCTCATTGATATCCTTGACACTAGCAAGGAAAGTGTCCATATCATCTTCCTTATGCATAATCTTTGACTCCAACTCTTTACGCAACAAAGCAATTTTAGCCTCATTGCCACTTGCATAAAGACCAGCCAAAATATCCCAAGCCTGTTTTGCAGATTTCGCTGAACGGATGTGAGAAACAATGGTGCGCTTCATAGACAACGCAATCAATGCATGAGCTTGCGCATTCTTAACATCCCAACGAGCTTGTTCTGCCGTAGGCAAAACAACTCTAACAGTAGCAATCCTTGTAGCAAGACCTGCAACATCACCTACATCTTCTGAACCAGGACGTACATCAATGCCCTGCACAATGTTCCAGACGCCTTTTGACATAAGAACATGCTGCATCATATAAGCCCACATAGGGTAGTTGTCCCCATCCAACCTGTCCTTAGCAGCAAACATCTTGAACACATCTGTGTTGTTGTTGTCAGCCATGGTAAATGCTGCACCTGATGTGAAAACTGCCCGAAAATAGGAGAAATGAAGCGGGAACAACACGTGCTATATAGCACAAACCGTAGAAGACTATAAGGCACCTGCTATGCAGAAAACGGCACTGACAGAAATTCTGCACAAAATGACAAAATAGCCTGTGCAGTACTGCCTGTAGTGGAAACGATGTGCAAAATGAGCCCAAATCGAAAATCTGAGCAGAGCTAGCTCTTCGAGCTATCCCGAAGTATATGTCGACCTGCGAACGCTCGCCAAAGCTCATTAAAATCGGAGAAAGTGAGCAGGCATGTACTAGAGCAGCCTGGCGACTAAGCTCGGGAGGACGCAACCTGCTCTGATACCAATTGTTGGAATTAGGGTTGCAGAGAGACACACACAGCTTGGAGAAGATGAAGGAAGCTCAAGGCACACAATAGAGAGTGTATTACTTAGTGTGCAATGGAAAGATAGATAGCCCTAGAGTGATGGGCGTATATACAATGCACGGGGGAAAAAACCTCCTAAAGAGGGAAAAAATGCCCCGACGGTCCTAGTGTGTTCACACACATCACTACCACATGTAAATGGTAACATTGTCTTCAAAAAAGTTGGATTTTGGAGAGCAAAAGCAATAATTTTGTGCGGGCTTAACCGAAGAAATAGCGCAGTATGTCAACTCCCAAAGGCCACGCACCATATTGGCGGTAATACATCATACTATGGTGGCCTCTCGATTCAATTTCCAAATAGGGGCTAAGAGGAATTGTAAGCCCCTGTAAACAAGGGTTCCAATGAGCCTAAGGCCCAATGTCCAAAAGTCTCCTAAGGGAAACTCCAACAAAGCTAAAGAGAAGGGAGTTTATAAAGGCAAAAATAAACTCTCTCCTGAAGAGCTTGAGCGTTATCGCAAGGATAATTGGTGTTTCAAGTGCGGCGAACAAGGGTATGCGTACCGCGCTTGTCCCCAAAAGAACAACCGCCATGATCCTCCTAGAGCTACCTTGGTTGAAATCCAAGAGGAGGAAACTCACCACAAAGGATCTCCTCTATGCCATGCTTGGGGAAAGGTAAGAGAACATGATGCTTTTATTCTCTTTGACCCCGGTTCTACTCATAATTTTATATCTATAGAGTTGGCCACCAAGCTAGGCATACAAACCTATGAAATGGGAGATGTCCTACCCGAAACGGTGCTTTGAAGGGTCAAGAAGCTTCAGACACTCCCTTAATTGGGAAATTGAGGCTCCATGTCCAAAGCTATGTGGACAAAGAGGACTTCTTTATCTCTCCTCTCAAGCATGAGGATGTAATCCTAGGGGCACCATGGTTTGATCGCATGGTTGCCAATGTTAAATTCCCTGAAAGGAGAATCTCCTTTAAGTTTAGGGAAAAAGATATGTATATAGATGCTAAGGAAATGGGTAACCCTATACCCATTGTACATACACAATCTTTCCACAAGTCAATAAAGAGCTCTATTTCCGTGTACGTGATTTTTGTTAAAGATTCTGAAAATGAACCTAATGTTTTAGCAAAAGAAAATATACACAATCAAAAGGAATTAGAGTTATCCAAACTTCTCAAGGGGTTTCAAGATGTCTTTAATGACGACATCCCTTGTGAGCTACCTCCTAAACGAGGTAATGATAACCATGCAATTGAACTTCTTCCAGAAAGTTCACCGCCTAACAAACCTCCTTATAGAGTTTCTCAAGCTCAACAAGAGGAGATTATGTGGCGAGTGTATGAGTTAGTTGAGAAGGGCATGGTTAGGCCTAGCTCATCTCCATTTTGTTCTCCTGTGCTACTAGTGCAAAAGAAAGACGGCACATATCGTATGTATGTCAACTATAGAGCACTAAATAGGATCACTATCAAAAATAGGTCTCCCGTTCCACGAGTAGAAGATCTATTTGATAAGTTACAAGGGTCCACCTACTTAAGTAAGATTGACCTAAAAAGTGGCTATCATCAAATAAGGATAGTTGATCAAGACATTGTAAAGACCGCATTTTGCACTACGTTTGGTCTTTATGAATACATTGTCATGCCTTTTGGCTTGACCAATGCACCAGCCACATTCAACCGCTTGATGCAGAATCTATTCAGGCCTCACCGAACCTTTACTGGAGTGTTCTTTGATGATATCATCATCTATTCTAATTCATTAGACGAACACAAGCGACACCTCCAGGTAACATTTCAAGTTCTAAGAGAGAATAAAATTTATGTTAATCGAAAGAAAATTGAATTTTTCTTACAAGAGATTCAGTATTTAGGTCACATTATCTCTCAAGATGGCATCCAAATGGATCCATCAAAGTTAGAGGTAAGAAGAGGATGGCTTAAACCAAAGAATCTTCATGAGTTAAGAAGCTTTATTGGTATGTGCGCATACTATAGATGCTTCGTAGAAAAGTTCTCACTAATAGCAAGACCATTACATGACCTAACAAAGAAAAACGTTAGGTACACATGGTCTGCTAAAGAGAACAATGCTTTTGAAAAGCTTATCTCTCAACCTGTGCTTACACTATCGGATCTCTTAAAGCCATTTGAGGTCCAATGTGATGTTTGTGGTGATTGCCTTGGAGCTATTTTTCTTCAAGAAGGGCACGCCATAGGCTATGAAAGTCGATGGCTCGACTCTGTTGAGCAAGCTCTAGGCATATATGAAAAGGAACTCCTTGCAGTTCTACATGCCTTAGACTCATGGAAGCACTATTTATTGGCGACTCCTTTCATTCTGCGAACGTATCACCAAAGTCTTAAGTACTTCATGACGCAGACCAAGCTCTCCGACAAACAAATGAGGTGGGCAAATTTTCTTTTGCAATTTCATTTTCATATTGCTCACATTGATGGCAAACATAATCAAGTAGCCGATGCACTCTCAAGACGACCGAGAGTGAATGCGGTTTCCATAGCAACTCACAATGATCTATCTTCTATGATAGGTGAGTATGCTATTGATCCCGATTTAGAGATGTGATTTCAGCCCTTGCACTAGGGAAAAAGAGGACCCATTTACTTTACAAGATGGTTATCTTCTCTATGGCAATAGACTATGCGTTACTAGCTCACTACATGAGAAAGTAATGTATGAATCTCATGCTCCTCCTTATGGAGGGCATAGAGGGATTTAGTCTACCCTAAAGGGGATTGAAATATATTTTTATTGGCCTACCATGAAAGCAAAAATACCAGAGTATGTTTCTAAATGTGTGGTATGCCAAAAGACGAAGTTTGATAGAGGGAAGCACCTTGGATTGCTTCAACCTTTGCCAATCCCTAATTCACCATGGGAGAGCATATCCATGGATTTTATCTTTGGATTGCCTAAGTCTATCCATGGGAATACGGGAATATGGACGATAGTAGACAGGTTTAGTAAACAAGCTCATTTTATACCTATGAAAAAGACTATCAAAGCCCATCAAATGGCAACCCTCTTCATTTCACAAATCTTCATGTACCATGGCTTGCCAATGTCCATAGTGTCGGATAGAGATCCTAGAATGACCAATAACTTCTGGAAGGGTCTCTTTGAGAATTTAGGAACAAGACTAAACTTCTCTTCGGCCTATCACCTGGATGGCCAAAGTGAAATAGCTAACCTAAAGATTCTCGATCTACTAAAAGCCTATGTAACGGAAGTAGATCAAAGATCCCAATGGGGGAAGTACTTACCCTTAGTGGAGTATGCCTACAATAACACTGTACATACTTCCACGGGAAAAGCACCTTCTGAGGTAATTGAGGGAAGATCAAAAAGTCACTTGCTACTTAAAGTACACGGGAAGATCTTCACTGTAGATGAGTATAGCCGAGACCTACAAGAATTTTTCCAAAAGATTAAGGATGATATCTCTATCTCACAACAAAGGCAAAAGGCTGCTGTTGACAAGCACAGAAGAGCCCGAATCTTTAAAGAAAAGGATTGGGTCTTACTCAAATTTCCCAAGGCTCGATTAAGGCACACGACGGTCAAGAATCCTATGGGACACCAAAAGTACTATGCTAAGTTAGCAAAAAGGTACTATGGTCCCTTCCAGATTCTTAGGCCAATCAATGAGATGGCCTATCAACTCAAGCTGCCCAACATTTGGCTCATACACAATGCTTTCCATGTGAGCCTACTCAAGCCTTACAAAGGAGAGCCACCTCAAGAACCAACTATTGAAGACCCACCGGAGATCGAGGACCAAGAAGAGGTGTTGTAGACAAGGTACTAAGAGACAGTAAGACTATCCAACAATATTTTATTAAGTTTAAGAATTATCCTTTTGAAGATGCTAGATGGATGCAAGACATACAATTAAAGGATAACCTAACCTTGTCAATGCTTACAATGCTTCCCAAGAGTAAGCAAATGTTAACAATGAACAAATTTTTTGTCTTATAAGACTCTCTTTTTCTTTATTGTGCACAAAAATGAAGTAGCATGCCTGCTTAGATCAAGTTTGCGGAGACGACGTCTTCCGAACACCAAGTAGAGCTTGTCACTATACTATGGAAGATGATAAGACTAATGTGCAGACATGCTTGCGGCAGCCTCAGGCTCTCAAGAATCAAATGGACTAGTCATCCATTGTGGAATGATGTCGTAGGGTAACATAGGGATCCTCTACCCACTAAGAAAAGGACTAATGAATATGCTTTATCTTCTCCACCCCAAAGTCGAGGACGACTATGATTTCAAGAGAGAGGTAATGTCCTAATAATCACTATCTAATTATCTTAACTGATTTTCTCATGTTAAACTGATCATTTAATATGGGGAAGTGCCAGGGGAGAATATTGGTTAAGCTAGCAGACCGGTCACAGTAGGGGTCCAAAGAAGGGAAAATAGGGATCCAAAGGGGGGGCCATCTGTAAAAGAGCCATGTGCAACAATGGGCTTAAAGGACCCTAAGGTTTAGCCCATTAAGACTTCCAAAATGCTAAGGTTCCAAAATTCAAAGGTTGTGTCCAAAGGTCAAACATTGGGGGAATTGGATACTTTGTGTGTGTCCCAAAAGTCTTTGGCAATCCCTACATAGGAGGGGGCTAGCCTTGCAAGTAGGGGATGAGAGAGAAACTCACGCACACACACACACACACACACACACACAAGCTCCCTTTAGACAAAGGGAATGAGGGACACATGTCAGCTCCCTAGCCCAGATGCCCACAAGGTGTACCCAATTCCTATTGGATAGCCTTGGAGGTGGACCAATGAGAATTAGGCTAGAGTAAATCTAGTTTAATTAATTTAAAACCAATTAATAAAAGAACCAATAAGAATTAAGCTCTCTGAAAGACTATTGGACAGTCTCCCAAGGGGACCAATGAGCATTCAGCAGCCCAATGGCTTACCTAATTGCTATTGGCTAGGAGGCAAAGGTGTCCAATGAGAGTTTAGTTGAATTAAATAATTATCTAAAGCTCTCACAAAAGGGGAAAGGGGGACACATGTCAGAAGGCTATCACTTATGTTGCTTAATTACCATTGGCTAAGCCTGGGGAGGTCCAATAGGATGCTAGCAAGAGCAAATAGCAAGAGGGGTCAACTAAGAGAGAGAGGGGGATGATTTTTCAAAGGCGTTATCACCTACACACTCACACTATCTCATGTGTGAAGTAAAGAAGACTCTCTCTCCTTCTCAAGCTTTAATGGAAAGCTTATCACCTACTCCAAGCTTGTGAGACGGAAAGCCTACACCAACAACTCTTGGCTTTGTGATGCAAATCCAACAAAGAGCCAACCTTCAATGCATGCTCATCTTTGAAGGTGTGTGAGGTTTTGGGTCTGAGACCGTGAGGGAATCGATGTTGTGTTTGATAAGTGTTTTGCTTAGTGCATGAAGTTTCCATCTTCATTGCACTCGTTAGTATTGAAGGAATACAAGAAATTGTATTGTAAAATGTCTCTCTTGATGGGAGAAACCATAATACAAAGCCTTTTGGAGGGGGGACCGGCTCCATGCAAATCATGGTCCTCAACTGTTTTCAATAGCTTAATTTCTCTCTCTTTTAAAGTATTCTTCATGCTATCTAACTAGGTGTTATGCTTTTAGTTGCTTTCTCCACCCAAGCACTTTTGTTAATCTCATTAGGAATCTATTCTAATGAAATGCTCACTATGTTCATGCTATTTTCCGCTACACACAAGTTACTAAGCCATTAAATGTTACACGCGTGTCAAAACAACCAACCTAATTTGAGTCCGAAAAAGCATGTAAGTGTGGTGGCAATGATCCCCCCTTGGGATAGAACAAGCCAAGATGTAAAGTGCCACTAAGGTAGCGGAAAATCCTCTTGACAGCCTGCAAATGCTTAGACCTTGGGCTATGCATAAATTTGTTGACCTGTGAGACTGCAAATTGAATATCCGGCCTCTTGTTGCATACATAAATGAGGCATCCAGTAGGAGTTTGGTAAAGAGTGACAGCTGCAGGATCATAAGCATCATGAAGACTCAATTTCAAACCTGTTTCCATGGGAGTGGCAATAGGTTTGCAATCCTCAAGTCAAACTTACATAGCACTGTCTCTATGTAACTTTTCTGACACAAGGCAATACCACCATCACATTGCTTAAATTGTATACCCTAGTAATGATGCAACAGTCCCAAATATTTCATCTTGAAAGTAACATTCAAATCACCTTTAAATTCAGCAATATGTCCTTCATTTAGTCCAACGATCGTCATCTACATAAAGAACCACAATGAGAAGTACATCACCCTCACGCTTTACATACAATGTGCTTTTTGTTGGACTGTTACGAAAGCTTGCTTTGGCCAAATGAGTGCAGCTTTATCATACCAAGCATGAGGAGATTGCTTCAACCCATACAAAGCCTTCTTACATCTGCACACTTTGCCTTTTTGTCCTTTCTTGACAAAACCGTGAGCCTATGTTACATAAACTTCCTCAAACATGTCACTATTCAAGAAAGCAATAACAATGTCTGATTGATGTACATCCCAACCAAAATGAGCTGGCAATGCACATAGAAAACGCACACTAGTCATACAACAAGTGGGAGCAAAAGTCTCTTCATAATCTATTCTTTTTTGCTGTTCATAACCCTTTGCAACAAGTCGAACCTTATGGCGATAGATCTCACCATCCGGCTTGCGTTTCAACTTGTAAACCCACTTTGTACCAATGGCCTTTTTGCCAGGAGGCAAATCACATAAAGTCCATGTGTCATTTTCTATAAGTGCATCATATTCTGATTGCATGGCAGCCATCCAATTTTCTAAATTCTGTGCTTCATCAAAAGAGAGAGGTTCCTCAACATCATGTAAGCTAGACATAGCCAAAGCATAATAATTTGATGCATAAGATGCATGGCAACGGCCTGAACAAGTACGACTAGACAAAGGTGCATCCAATTAACTGTCATGCAATGTATGCACCACCCATTTTGGCATACCTCTAGCCTACTCATTTTCAGCCCTTTCCTCATCAAGTGCATCATGTACATCTGCATTAGTAATAGATTTATCTGTAATATTTTCGAAAACCTCCATAGGCTGTACATTTGCCTCATTGTAATTTACATTCGAACTTCAACCAATGACAAGAGGCAACAAAGTGTCATAAATGTTCTGTGAGCTTACATTATTGTCTCTAGTACATGACAGCAACGGCTAAACAGAATCTTCCACAAACACTACATCTCCTGAAACTAGAATACGCTTTGTTTGTGGATGATACAACATGTAACCTTTGCTTTCAACACTATAACCAACAAAAATACATTTGACAGCTTTATCATCCAATTTTCTACGTTGTGTTTGTGCCACCAAAGCATATGACAAATAGCCAAAACCCTGCATGTGCTCAATAGAAGGCTTTCTATCATGCCATGCTTCATATGGAGTAATAGACTGCAAAGCTGTCGTAGGACACCTGTTAAGTACATAAGTGGCACACATGATGGCCTCAAGCCAAAAAGAATGCGGCAAAGCTTGACTTTTGACCATACATTGTGCCATTTTCGTAAGTGACCTATTTTTCCTCTTAGCAAGACCATTTTGTTAAGGTGTATAAGGCACTGTACATTGGTGTTTTATCCCACGACTAGCCAAAAATGCATTAAATTCATGAGACATATACTCCCCCCCTCGATCGGAACAAAGGGTGCCCATAGTACATTTCGAGACATTTTCAGCCATAGCCAGAAATTGTTTGAAGCACATAAAAACTTTGGACTTCACTTTAAGTGAAAATACCCATGCATGCCTGGAGTAATTATCAATGAAAGTCACCAAGTAAAGGTAAGTGCCCAAGGACGGAGTTTGCATGGGCCCACAAACATCATTGTGCACAAGTTGCAATCTGCATGTGGCCCTAACTGCACCATCCTTTGGAAACTTAGAACGCTACATTTTACCCAAAATACAGCCTTCACAAACATGTTTGATAGGTGCTTCAAGAGGTGACAAAGAAGCAACCATATGAGATTTCTGCAAACGCAACAAATTGGCAATATTCAGATGACCAAAACATGCATGCCAAAGTTTTGCATCTGAAATAGCCCTTGAATCTGCAATTGCAGTTGCAAAATTTTGTCCACACTTGTCATACAAAGTCAGCTTATACAACGCACGGCACAAAATGCCATATGCAACAATTTCATCACCAAAACTGAGATCATGAATTGTGCATTTGTACCTACATAAGAGACATCTACCTGATGACATGCAGTTATAGGGAGCTACCTCACAAGAGCTATATAGTAGGTGGCTCATCCACAAATTTGACTAGAAGTCCAAGTCTAGCAACAAGTGCAGATACAAACAAAAGATTCTTCTTGATCCCAGGTACATAAAGTGCATCAACAAGTGTGAAAGAACTGCCATTTGCGACAATAAGCACAATCTTTCCAACTCCATGAACCGGATAAGAGGCATTGTTGGCACAAGTCATTGAATTCCCATGTGGGACAGACTCGAGAGAGGTGAACAATTCAGGATGTGAAGTAATGTGCTGTGTAGCACCACTGTCGAAATACCACCACACATGTAAATCTCCACCAACTAACATACATGCATAACGAACAACAGGATTGAAAGTGCACTCTGCACTAAAAGCCCATTTTGCATCAACATCAGTATCACAGTTTCCTTCCATAGAAGACTCAACAATGGCTGCATTTGTAGTAGAACCAACATTTGCAGTGGAACCACCCTCTTTCTTCTTAGCCTCTTTGGCCTTCAACTTAGGACACTACTTGATCAAGTGATCATTAGCTTTACAATAATGGCAATGCATCTTCTTTTTGCCCTTATCACCAGAATTTCCAAACAAATTGTTGTCAATAGAAGCATTAGGAACGGAATTTTTGCCACTCGCAAATAGCATAACCGTAAGAAGTGGCTGCATTACTGTTACCACCCTTTCTTTGAGAAGCAATAAAAGCCTGTTCAACTGCAAAGTGACTCTTGCAACAGCAATGTGCATAATGCATCAAACTTGACAACTTCAAGATTTCCTTGGGTCATAAGTCTCCAAGTACTAGCAAAAGTCTTGTAAGAATCTGTTAAGGCATCAAGAACAGTCTGCACAAGGGAACTGTTTGAAATGACTTTACCTGTAGAAATAAGTTGCTCATTGATATCTTTGACACTAGCAAGGAAAGTGTCCATATCATCTTCCTCATGCATAATCTTTGATTCCAGCTCTTTATGCAGCAAAGCAATTTTAGCCTCATTGTGGCTTGCATAAAAACCTACTGGAATATCCCAAGCCCATTTTGTAGATTTTTCTAAACAATTGTGAAGAGTAACGGTGTGCTTCTTTTGAAGGGTCTGCAACTATTTCTTCTTTTGATGGCGCTCCTTTGTAAGGCTTATGTAGGTTCTCATGGAAAACATTGTGCATGAGCCAATGGTTGGGCAACTTCAATTGATAAGCCATCTCATTGACTAGCTTAAGAATTTTAAGGACCATAGTATCTTTTTGCTAGTTTAGCATCATACTCTTGGTGGTCCATAGGACTCTTGCCTGTAGTATGCCTCAGACGAGCCTTCAGAAACTTTAGCAAGACCCAATCATTTTCCTTAAAGGCTAAGGCTCTTTTGTGCTTAGAGCAGCAACCCTTTTTGCCTTTCCTGTGAGATGGATATAACCCCTTTAATCTTTGGAAAAGATTCTTGTAGGTCTCAACTATATTCATCAACAGCGAAGATCCTCCCATGTACTTGAAGTAGTAAGGAAATTTTGAATCTTCCCTCTTTAACCTCGAAAGGTGCTTTCCCCATAGAAGAATATACAATGTCATTGTGCGCATACTCTATAAGAGGTAGGTACTTCTATAATCGAGAACGTTGATCTACTTCCATGACATAGGCTTTTAGTAGATTCAAGAATCATTAGATTAGTTATTTCACTTTGGTCATCTCTTTGTGGATGATAGACCGAAAGAGAAATTTAATATACTTCTTAGATTCTAAAAGAGGCCCTTTTCTATAAATTACTGGTCATTTTAGGATCTTTGTCCGACACTATAGATGTTGGAAATCCATGATGTTTGAAAATTTGAGATCTGAAGAGGATTGCCATTTGATGTGTCTTAATAGTCTTTTTGACAGGCATAGAGTGTGTTTTCTTGTTAAGCCTGTAACAATCCAAGTTGCTTCCCTCGATCAATTTTCAACTTTCGGTATACCACGCATTTTGAAACATACTCTTGTGTGTTTACTTTCCATGGTAGACCAACAAAAATACATTTCTACTCCTCGAAGAGTAGACTATGAAATCCCTCTTTGCCCCGCATAAAGAGAAGTATGGGATTCATATATGAATTTCGTATTGTATGGGTGATTAACACATAGCCTATTGCCGTTTGGAAGATAACCATCCTTCAAGGTGAATGGTTCTTGTTTCTCCCTATTACAAAGGCTGTAATTACATACTTAAATTCTTGGTCAATAGCATACTCATCTATCATAAAGGATAGATCATTGTGAGTTACTATAGACACCACATTTACCCTTGGTCGTTGTGAAAGTGCATCGACCACTTGATTGTGCTTTCCAACAATGTGAGCAATATGAAATTTAAATTGCAAAGAAAAATTTCCCACCTCATTTGTTTGTCGGAGAGCTTGGCTTCTGTCATGCAGTTCTTGAGGCTTTGTGATCCATTCGTAGGATGAATGGAGTCCCCAAGAGACAGTGTTTTCACGTGTTTAGGGCATATCGATCCGGGGGATTCACCATGGAAAACTTATCGCACCACGTAAGTGCAAGGGAGGGGTTTTTTTTTACAAGTCACATAAATGTATAAGTTAGGGACAAGCCCCCAATAATTTATCTCTCAAGGTTAAAAATAAAGGAGGGGGTATCATATTTAATGGTTTTGGGGGGGGGGGGGGGGGGGGGGGAAGTGAGAAAAGGGAAAAAATAGAGGAAGTTTTTGTGTTTCAAAATCATGGCTTCCCAAAAGAGTCTTCCCTTGAACTTTTGAGTCAATAGCTACAAAGATCCATGCAAGAACTAAGAATGCTTTTATCAATTTCCTGTTTTGTGTTTATAGTTCATTTCTTGAGGGATAAAAGCTATAAAGAGTTTGTATAGATGAAAAATTTACACAAAGAACCTAGCACAACTTTATGACCATGTTTTTTGAGTAATTTAGATGGGGTTGAATTGAACGAGTAGCTAGAGTGCAAGCTAAGTGGCTACATAGTTTGAAAGTCAAATTAAGATACATTGAGGGTACATCTAGTTATCAACATAAGTGGTTCTTGAGTACGTTGCCAGTCACTATGCTACATGCTCTGGACTAGTTTTGCTCAGTTAGATAATATGAGACCTAAACTTTATATGTAAGATAAGGGTATGATCATTTTCTCTATTGATTGTCATATAAGCGTAGAAAGGGGGGTCATATTCTCTAGTATGAGTCGTATATAGGGGTTTTATCAAAGTTGTCCGCTCGCAGGTGGCGTCCCGTTTTATATAAAGAGTGAATCCCCTAGGCATATAGAATAGCTAGTATCTCTTTTTCGTATTTGCCTAATACTCACTTATCGAAATTGAGTCTTTGACTCTCATATGCTATGGTATGCCCTTTTTGAAGCAAAATAGCTCCAAGGCAATTACCACAAGCATCACATTGGACCTCAAATGGCTTTGAGAGATCTAATAGTGTGAGCACATATTGAGAGATAAGATTCTCCTTAAGCTTCTCAAAAGCTTCTTGTACTTTTGCAGTCCATGAATACTTAATGTTTCTTTTTGTTAAGTCATGTAATGGGCTTGCTATTAGTGAGATTTTTTTCAATGAAGCATCTATAGTATGCACACATACCTATGAAGCTCCGTACCTCATGTATATTCCTTGGATTAGGACATCCTTTTATTATCTCTAACTTTGTTGGATCCATACAAGTGCCATTATTAGAGATAATGTGACTTAAATATTGAATCTCTTGTAGGAAAAATTCACTTTTCTTCTGATTAATGAAAAGCTTATTCTCTCTCACAACTTGAAAGGTTACTTGGAGGTGTCACTTGTACTCTTCAAGAGAATTTGGATGGCCTCAAGATTTTTGTCCATCATGAGTTTGAATGCGTCTGGAGCATTTTTCAGGCCAAAACTTGTAAATTATCAAATAGATCTTTTACCCACGGCACGGGTATCTATTTTTGATAGTGAACTTATTTAGTACTCTATAGTCGACACACATGTGATATGTGTCATCTTTCTTTTGCACTAAAAGCAATGGTGAACAAAATGGAGAGGAGCTAGACCTCACCATCCCTTCTTTTTTCACGAATTCATGCACTGGCCTCATGATCTCCTCTTGTTGAGCTTGTGAAACTCGATAAGGAGGCTTGTTAGGTGGTGAGCTCTTTGATAGGAGCTCAATTGCATGGTCACCATCCTCATTTTAGAGATAGCTCACTAGGGATGTCATCAATAAAAACATCTTGGAATCCATTTAGAAAATTAGACAACTCTAATTCCTCTTGATTCCCTTTATTGTAGGGATATGGTGTTGCCCAACTTATTAGCATCTATGTACATGCTCTTTTCCTCGTAGGTGAAGTAGATTCTCCTTTCAAGGAACTTCATGTTGGAAGCCATGTGAGTAAACCATGGTGCCCCAACAATAACATTCTCATGTTTGAGAGGGAAGATGAAGAAATCCTTTTTTTCCACATAGATTTGGACATGAAGCCTTAATTTTCCAATTAAGGAAGTAACTGAGACGTCTTGTCTCTTGATCTAGCTCCATTGGCTTTCAATGTATCCCCCATCTCGTGGGCTTGTATGCCTAGCTTAGTGGTCAACTTCGTGGATATGAAGTTGTGAGTTGAACCAGGGTCAAACACAATTAAGGACTCATACTCTTGTATCTTTCCCCAAGCATAGGAAAGGAGAAATCCTTGGCAATGAGCATCCTCTTTTGGAGTTTCAAACATACAGGCTCTAGGAGTCTCATTGCGGGCAATTCTCTTGGGGCAAGGATAATAACCATGGCCTTGCTCCCCACACTTAAAACATTTGTGCTCCTTACGAAAAGCTTCTAGCTCTTTAGGAGAGAGTATATATTTACCTTTGTAAACTCCCTTCTCCTTGGACCGATTGTTTTTGTTGTTGTTGGAATGGCCTTGGGAAGAATTTTGGGCATTGGATTTCCCCTTGGCATCACTTTTGCCTTTATTTTCCATGGGCTTGACATTCCATCTAGCCCCTTGTTGTAAATTGATGCGCGAAGAAAACATGGTATGAAAGGAACCAAGCCATTGACAATTGACATACTCGGCCATCTTTTTGGGTAATCCCACATAGAATTGTTTCTTTTGCACGAAAAAGTCTATCTTTTGAAAGATAGTAGTCTTGAGATGTAAATCCCAAAACTTGTGCACATATTTGTGGATAGACTCATGAGAGAGAAGCTTTAAACTTCACCATTTAGTAAGCATTTTGTCCTTTGCATCACTTGCAAGGAATTGCTTCATGATGGAAACTCGTAGAGTTTTCCATGTCTTTGGGGCTTCGCCGTTTTTGGAAGTGCATAGCTACATGGTGTAGCTTGGAGGACTCCGTGAAGCCCTCATCTCCAAAGGCCGCATCAAATTGTTGGATGAAGGCCAATACTTTGTCGGTAGCACCAAAGGTGCCATCATAGGAGAGAAAAGAGATACTCTTTCCTCCCTCTTTGAACTGCTTTAGCTTTTGTGACCTTCACCATGCAGGGTAAGATTTGCGATGTCCTCCTCTCTTGTATTCTCTAGGAGAATAGCCATAGCTTTCATCGGTAGAGGAGGAAGGTGAAGAAGAAGGAGAAGAGGGTGACCTCTTTCTTGCCCTTTTCTTCCTTTGTTTCCTCTCTTCCCTTTTGGAGTGACAAGGAGAAGGACTATGGGTTAACCGTTTCTCCTTGGGAGGAGTTGGCGATTGTCTAGACCACCATCTTCATGGAGCCACATCTCTTGAGAAACTTAGGGAGTCATTACTTTCTCGTTCTTTGGATTCCTCCGCTCAAAAGGGAGAGAGTCTTCTTTTGGAGGTCTCACCAAGAGGCCTCCTAAATTCTGTCTCCTCTTTGAGAGTAAAGGAAATCCCATAAGCACGAAGTCGTTGAGTAACTTCGGTTTGCAAAGAGGGGTTGCCCATAGCTTGTTGCAACCGAGTAACAAGATAATTAACAAACATGGGGCCATCATCATTGACACTTTCATGTGAAAAATCAAAGTTATCAATGCTCATTCTACTCTCTTGGTTATTGTCAGCCATGTTAATTAAACTTAGGTGTTTACTTAGTGTATGCTTTGGCAATCCAAAACCTTAGTTGCTACTCTAGCCTTTGAAAATAGGCACTTAAGTATCTACACCCACGGCTCGAATTGGTTAATTATAGAGAGTAGTGGAGTGAGTCTAACATAGTGAAGTTGTCAAGGGATAGCTCCTTTCGGACTTCTTATGGCTCAATAATGGTAAAGCCGTAGGCTAGTCTAAAAAGACTCCATTATTAAGATCAAAGCTCTCAAGGTGTGCACCATATCCCACATAGTGGGCTCAACAAAACCGTTAATAGATCCCAATCCCACTTACCCTAATATAATTAAAAAAACCAACCATTAATAGGCTACTTAAGAAACCAAACACTTTGATACCAATGTAATGGAAATGGCCTATGAACTTTGAGAGTAGCGGAATTAGAAAATTAGGTGAAGCACTTTTGTGAGATTACTTTGTGAGCAGAGCAGGTGAACTTAATTGATGGTAGCAACATAGATATGGTACTTAGTTAACTTAGTATGAACAATACTTTTGCAAGAGAGAGAGAGTTTAGAGAACATGACAATAGTTGAGGACCGGATTCATACGAAACCGGTCCCCCCTCCAATAGGCATTTGTATTACAGTTCTCCTATCAAGAGAGACTTGGTACAATACAATCTTTGTGTTCCTTGTGACCTAGGTGATGCAATGAAGATGAAAAACTTCATGCATCACAAGCATAACATAAACTTTGTAGAAAGCATTAACTATCCCAAGCCTCAGTCCCAAAGCCTCAAACACCTTCGAAGGTGGAGAGAGCTAGCAGGGAATGAGGGTAGGGAAGAGGAAGAAATAACATTTCACAGGAGAAAGAAATAGTTCCTCACTTATCATCCTCTTCTTGCTAGCATACATGATAACATAGTATAAAGATGGAGAAGATGGTAAGCTTAAGCATTGAAGCATGGCTCTTGGTTGGATTTGCATTCCATAGCCAAGAGTGTTGGTGTAGACTCTCACTTCTCACAAGCTTGGAGAAGGAGGTGGAGTTCCTCAACTTTCACCAAGTGACAATCAATCCACAAAACAAGTGTGTGTGTGGTGTATATCCCCCCAACACCCCCCTTGCTTGCTTGGGGTGAGTTGTAGGTTTTACACATGTTTCAAGCTCATTGGATCCCTCTACCCCTAGCCAATCACATGCAGCATGCATTCAAGTACATGGATAGTCTTTTGATAAGTGTCCTCCTTACCCCTTAGAGAGAGAGAGCTTGAAAATATCTAGATATTTTTTGGATGGAACTAGAAGCTCATTGGACCCCTCTTTAGCCCAACCAATAGCATTCAAGCACACCATGCGGTTAATCTTAGTGAGGGTCTGACATGTGTCCCATGTGCCCTTTTAGAAAATGGGTGCCCCTTGGGTGAGTGGAAAGTTAGGTCAAATATTCCTCTAACTTTTAGACTATTATGCATAGGAAGCTTTTCAAGCAACTTTCTCATTAAGTGTGTAGGGTCTCTTTTTGATTCAAGCATCTTACCCCCCATGCATAGGAAGCTTCTCAAGGAACTTCCTCATTAAGTGTGTAGGGTCTCTTTTTGACTCAAGCATCTTATCCCCCTTGCATATGAAGCTTCTCAAGCAACTTCCTCATTAAGTGTGTAGGGTCTCTTTTTGACTCAAGCATCTTACCCCCCATGCATAGGAAGTTTCTCAAGCAACTTTCTCATTAAGTATGACAAGTACCTCAAGTACCGTAATCATCAAGCATGACAAGCACCTTAGATAGAGTTCCCACGTCAAGCTGCTTAAGGTCAAAGGCAAGTTCAGGTCGGGTTTCCACCTCAAGCACAGCCCTAGCTTGCTTAAGGTCAAAGGCAAGTTTAAGTCGAGTTCCAACCTCAAGCTCAACCCTAATTTGCTTAAGGTCAAAGGACTTTTAACACTAACCATTGGAGGTCTTTAATGAAGCTAACCCTAAGGTCTTTTAAGCTCTATTAGATGCACATTGCTCTTTGATAGACTACCTCTTTTGGGATCCCTATTGAGATGTAACCATCTCTCCTATTTAGATGCAACCATCTCTCCTTTTGGTCCTATGTTGAGATAGGTCTATAAGCACATGTCTCTATTCTAACTCTTGTTCCCGTTTATTCTCCCACATTAAATGATCAATTTAATATGAGAAAATCATTTGGTAAAGTTAGATATTATATCTTATGACAGCTTGATAAGTGGCATTGAACTAAGTTCCAGATAGCCAAGTGCTATCAAGAAGTTCAACAATTGCACACCATGATGTTCCTATAATTGCACTCCATGAAAAGGGCCAAAAGCTCTAGATTATCCTTAGACAATGCCTTATTATGCCATTATTATATGCTCGATATGAGAAAACATGATTACCTTTTTAATTTGAAATACTAACTTGTATCATGTGGGTGTGTTTGAATACTATGCATTCTTATTTTGAATTTTTGGTTTTGAAATCTCATATACTAAAAATTCATTTTGTACGAGCAATGAATGCAACTTTTTGTTGGACTTCTTAGAAAATGGATAGCTATCCACCTTGTACCACTCTCTTGGAGCAAAATGCTCGGTAAATGCCTTCCTTAAAAATTTCGCTCGCCGCCGTTAGTTATAGCAGTTATGGACTATAGTAGTCTCAACCTTCTTGCAACATCAAGGATGTTCCACATCTATGGGATGTGTGCATATAATGGTTGCTATTGGTATGTTTATGCAGTCAACAATTCTCAATGCAGCTTTTATCCTTACCTCTTAGAGGTGGTATGATATGATTTCTTAGTATAATGTCATGGTAAACATTTCAAGCCAAGGTTTGTTCTCTCTCCATACAGTCACTATGAGTGTGTAGTTTTACTTATAATATTGATCATATGTACAATCATAGTTGGTAGTTATAGACTATTGTAGTTTTAGTATGACCATCAATTAAGAGAAATAATATGTGTGCTTCTAGTTTTTCTTTTCAACAATTCTATGGCAGAATTTTTCAGTACATCTATGAGATAGTTATCTACAAGATGATATGGTGTATTTTGAGTGTAAAACCTTGGGTAAAGTGCAAACCAAGCTCGATTTTTGCTACATAAAGACACAGTGTGTGTGTAATAGATATATTTCTAGTTCATTTTTTAGCATCAATATTGCTTTTTCTTAATATTATGTTGCTTATATGGCTATGAGAAAGTACAAATTGTGTTATTAATTTTCAATTTTTGGGTTAGCATTCCTACTTTAGAACACTAGGAGAGTGTCGTTTGAGGATAGATTGGTCTCATTTCAGGTCACCTTCTACTATTCAAATTAGAGGCAATGTGCAATAGTATGAGTGTAATGCCTTAGAAGACTAATAGCTAAGATCTAGCTTCATTCTATCAAGAAGTTACAAGTGTGAGATTCAAAGTCAGCCTTACTCATATATAAGATCATGTTTGGCTATTCATGTTAGAAGCTATGTGCAACGGGAAGAGCACATAGTTTTGAGAAGAGGGATGTCAGTGAAATTCTTCTCTACGCATGATTGGGGACATTGCAACAATCATTAAATTGTGGAGTTAAGAAGTTTTGGGATCCCGCTATTTCATGTAGAGATACACCATTGACGGCTCTTGGGTCTTCTTCTTCAACAAAGAACATCACCCTTTTTGGGATTTACTCCACAAGTGGAATGTACCCATAGAGTTAGACACACAATGCCAACCTTTTGTTATGTGTCATAGACGAGTCCAAATGTGACTAATTTGCATTAGAAAGAAGCATTCCAATTTTTTTGAAAGGAATTGCTTGAGACGGGTGAGCCAATTTTTCTCCCTCAGAGCAATCGACTTGAGATAGGCTCTAAATTAGTTGCAAAATGAGAGTAAAAAGTTAGAGCGTCTCGCTTGAATTTAGCTATGCACTTAGTTACCTGATAGAAGAAATAAGTTTGCTCAATTTGAGTATCTCGTTTGAGATAGGCTTAAACACTACCAAAATAAGAAATAGTTAGAGGTTCATTGTGACCCATGGAAATGGTCTCTTAATAAGGAATTGCACTCCTTGCCACTTAGCCTTAGGCAAGTCTTCAGATGAGTTCATCAACATTGCCAAAACATAAAAGATGGCTCATATTTTTTTATTGTTGATTAACAATTGTCAATATGTTAGGAACATTGGCAAGTAGAGTTGCTTGCACTTGCTACTCCTCCCTCAACGTTCGATCTGGTGGTTTAGCCATTATTGGATGCTCCAAAATTTAATTAAGGATTTTTCACTTACTGACTTCTCTATGATTTTGTTCGTCAATGAAGTACTTTGCTATCTCACAAAAAAATTGTTTGCTTTGATACTCGACATTTGTCAACCTTGCACAACTCTTGCACTTGCTATGCTCCCAATACTCTCTCTTCTTTAAGGACTCGTACTCCCTGATGATAGAACATGATTCTAGTTTCTTCTCCCAATGGGCATAATGGGTTGAAACCTCAAGTCTTACATGATCTTCTTCCATCAGTTTCATGAACGCACCCTCATAATACAAAGTATAGCTTGTCCTCAAGTGTCCATGCTAACACACACACACACACGAGAGAGAGAGAGAGAGAGAGAGAGAGAGAGAGAGCACAAATGTTAGACCCCTCACATTTGGAGCTAAAGACGTGGGAGCGATGCAGGGATAGTAACTAATCATTTTCTTTTCAAGTAAAGAGACCCTATATATTTATGCAAAGTCATTTTTTCAAATAAGGAAAAAGGAAAACAGCATGTGCTATCTAGCGATGTCCATGGGTAGAGAGAGAAAATACTTTTCCTTTTTGAAAAAATGAACAAGGGATTTTAAAACCCAAAATTGGGGGGAAAACTTTATAATTTTATTGGGTGCATGGGATGTCACTTTTTGGGGGCCCGTATGTAGTGTTGTTTTCAAATCTCTTGGGAATGTGTCCCTTTCCCAAAAGTTCTCCCTCCCAATGCACCATTTTTCTCTTTGGTCAAATATCAAATTTTCCTCTGCTCATTTTTCCCTTTCTCTACACCTTTCTATGCACCATATCCAACTCATCATCTTTCCCACATAATCTCCATGAATCCTGCTAAAAGAGGTATCTATCATCTCCATGTCGAGTTGGAAGATGAATATTCCCCTCTCCAAAAAAGAAATAGGCTTTGTGAAACTCCTCCTTCTGCCATAAAGCATTGAAATTAGAACAAAAGAAGCACATTGACCTATGGATAGATGGTAGATTGTATCCCATAGACACTATAACCAAATGCACCCCACCATTTTTCAATTGTTCTTCATTGATGAGATTTGTAGGAGATGGTATGAAAGGGCTATTAGGCTATACACAAAACCTTGCAACACATAGGGACATTCTTAAGCTAGAAAACCATTTGCTACTATTTTTCAAGGATTCTCTTACTCAACAGCTTCAAGAAAGCAAGGAGAAGGTAAAGAACCTCCAATCATTGTTGAAGACAATGAGAAGAAAGAGGGCAGAGCTTAGGCTTAGACAAAGCTTAGGCTTAGACAAAGACAAACGAAGTTGAAGAATAGAGAGTCTCAAGGGAGGAAGTGGAGGCTGCAACAGAAGAATCAAAGCAGTGAGGCAATTTGTTTTGCAAGTTGGTATTTGTGGGTGCTATAGTCTTTCTTTGCGTTTATCTCGGGTCATTAGTTCTAGACTCTTCACAAGGGGATATGGGAGGTGCATCACAATCATTTTGTGAAGAGAATCCACTTGTTGTTGATGGTAACCTATTGAATGAAAGAAGATTTAGGTTTGCTAAGAAAAAAGGCATCAATGGGTTTTTGCAAAGTTTTACTTTGAAGAAAGATGAAGTTCAAGGCACTTTGAATAAACTTGGAATCAGTAGGACAGGTTACCAAAAGTAGTTCAAGCTAATCAGTAGGATAAGAAACCTGAAGCAGTCAAGAGTGAAGGGGTTCTTGCTTCCAAAGCCATCAATTGCTCAACACACCAAGCTCAGAATGAATTCCAAGGTCATGGAGATGCTTGGAGAGCCTTTCCACATCAATGAAATATATCCTGGCAAGAAGAAAGACCTCAAGTTTAACTCTTTCAACAATTTGTTCTTTTACTTGAGAACTTTGCTGAGGGCAATCATAAAATTCTATGATCTTCAACATACTGAGGTGAATGAGCAAGCCATTTTTGTCATCAAATTAGATGAGAGTGAACTTTTGAAGGGTAAAAAGCTTGAAAGAGTATCAATAACCCTCATGAATAGAGCTTTTCATAACATAGGAGAAAAAAAACCCTAGAAATTTTAGTGTACAATCCTCTAGAGAAGAACATTTGGTGATTGGGTGCTTTTGAGGTTGATAGTGAAGATTTAAATCTGTTGAATTGGGTATTCCATCATACTAGTATTCCTGCAATAATCAAAGCTCAATAGACTAGAGAGGAGCTAGATGTTGAGGGATTTGGTAGGTACAAGGTGGAACGGCACATGGGGAGCACCTAAAGACACTAAGGTATGTACAATGTGTTAATGGATACCCATGACAAAATCCCTTGTATCTACTACATGGGTGCAGCAAAGGAGCTAAATCTTACTAGTTGAAACAAAGCCCCAGATAGACACTCTAAAAATACAAACTTTCAAGCTGTTTTAGATATTCTCCTTTCAAATGTCCACCTGTGCACATTGCATGCAATTTTTCTTAATGTGATAAAAGTCATTAAGGAAAGAATGACCTCTCCAACTTTAATAAAGAGTTGAATAGATTCAAGAAATCTATGACAAGTTCTTGGAGCTCAGAGCACTTCACACTCTACACAGGAATACTTATGAATTTTGATTCTATTAATTTGCTTCAATACTTGCAGAAGTTGCTAAAGGTTTCTTTATTTTATTTTTGCAGCACACTATCTACAATCACACTCCTTGTAAAGAAATATGAAAGCTTGTTAATATGGTCTACTCAAGGTATGGAGAAGTCCCACCAAGAACTATGTTTTTCAAACACACTAGACATGGTGGAGGAACTCAAAAATCTAATAGCTTGCTTGAAGTATTCCAGTGGTTTTACAGACAAGTGTGGCACATAACAAGATAACAAGAGAATAAAAAATTATTAGATAATTTTTATATTACTATAGCTATAGAAAGGAGTATACAAAAAAGGAAGGATGCATCCAGTAGATCATCCACAACTCAAAGATCTTTACTATGCATTGCCACTAGAGAAAGGCAAGGAAGCAAGTGGAGGATAATACAAGGATTTTCATTTTTTCCCCTCCACTTCAAGTACTTCTACTTCTTGTAACCCTGCCCCTGCTTGCCAGAAGAGGCAAGGACATAACTCGCCATAGTGTCAAAGTATGCATTTTTTGAGCCCATAAATCTTGGAGCAAGTCCAAAAACTCAAATGGCTTCTTACTTCTCAAGAAGTACGATTTTTTCCACTCTAAGTCTTATTAGATCTCTTTGGTTTGAAGCCTCTCCATTTTCTCTAAAAATCTCTAGGTGTTTCCTCCAAGATGAGGTGTTTCCTCCACATCTTGGACATTCACAACTATTGTGATTTACAAAGATTTGAACTTTTCTTTCTCTATTGGAATAAGAGTCAAAAAGAGAAAAATGCAATCTCTTCAATCATAAGCATATAACCATGCTTTCCATGCCACTCACAAGGGTTGATGGACCTTCTTCCAATCATCTTGGAGTAATGGAAACTTCTTGGAGCCTGTGCCTTGTGTTCAATTGCTTGCTTTAAAAGTATCATTAAAGTGTATAAAGTTGTCAACCTTGTGTTCCCTCGTAAAGTAAAAAAAAAACATTTTCATGGTCAAGAATTCCATCACTAAATCCTTCAAGAAAAATTTCCAGATCAAAGGGAGCATTGAAAATTTATTTCACATAAGAAAACTTACACAGTTGCTTGGCTTGGTATAGTAGGTCCATCAACTTGTTCTCACTTGTCTCCTCAACCTCTTCATTTTCATCACCCTCCAAAGTCTTCCTAGTCACCTTTTCTACACAAGGAAGAACAAAAAGACCTTAAAATATCTTATACTTGGTCAAAAGATTGGTCATATACTTGGTAAAAATATTGGTCAGGTTGATTCTTCAAAACAATTGGTCTTATGTCGTCCCTATGTGAGAATAGAGCATTTGGGCGCATGTCGGGGCGATCTAATTTTGCATAGGGATGATATATGAGAAGCATTAGATAATATTGTTGCTATGCAAAGTAAAGTGAAGTATAATGACAATGGTGTCATTGCTATGCAAAAATAGAGCACTTGCACATGCGGCTGGGTCTTTTTCCTACTTGATTGTGTCCTTGCTATGCAAAAGAAGAGCATTTGGTTGAACGTCCGGATGTTTAATTTTTGCATAGAGAAGGAATTAGCAAGGAAATTTGTGTCTACTTGATTGTGCCGTTGCTATGCGAAAATAGAGCACTCAGAGGTATGTACGAGTGTTCTATTGCATAGCAACAACAGATTAGAAAAAAAGCCATTTTGCATATAATGACAAGGATATACCGGTGCTATGCGATTTATGTGTATTTGACAAGGCATTCATGTACATTATGGTTGTGTAGGGATGATACACTTTAGATTTGAATTGAAAAAAAATGCTCTACAAAAAAAGTCCAATGAAAATTTGTACCTTTGTGTTTTCTCAGCAACATTTTGAGCTTTCTCGAGCTTCATGTTCTATACAAAAATATTAACAAAATATGAAGGATACACAAAAAATGACATATATAAGCGCTTTGAGAGCTATAAATAGTATTTCAATCGTTAATCTTGAAATAGGTGCACAACCATCAAATCCATGCACAACGGTCTAATCCATGCATCATAAATTGTGTCAATTCAAAGTTTAATTAGGTAATTGTGCACTACTATATATAGATACATTCAAACCGAAACATTTTTTTCTTGTCAACTCCATTCTCCTCTCGACATTGCTCCACAATGTCAATTTAGACCGAACCTTCTCCTCATTTTCTATACTCTAATCTTTGGATGCTCATTGTAAGGTGAAATTTTGTATCTTAATGCTTTCTTTGTGAATTCTTCAATCCATGTCATTGCTATACAAAAATAGTGTAGTCGAATGCAAGTCCAACTACACTATTTTTGCATAGCAACGACATAATAGCTTTTTTGAAAAAATTTCATGCTCGTGTCTTCTCAATGCGAAAATAGTGTAGCCAAATGCATGCTTGACTACACTGTTTTTGCATAGCAATGACATAATAGCTTTTTTGAATTTTTTTCGTGCTTGCGTCATCTTTATGCAAAAATAATGTAGCTGATTGACTATACTATTTTTGCATAGGGACGACACAAATGCTTTTGTATAACTTTTTTTTATGATGTGCTCTTTACACGAAAATGGAAAGCCACACATATACATAGCTTTTGTGCAAAGAGGGCACCATCAAGAAAATTTAATCTTAAAATTCAAAAATGGTGATTTTGACCTCGTCAATGTGTCCAAAAGGCCCAAAAACCCTAGGATCGACTACTAACTCGCCTCTTTTGGCCACTCGGAGAGGTAAAAATGTCAGAAAAACCCTCCCAAAATGTTGTGTCCTCGCTGTGCAAATATAGTGTCACATTCTTGGTTTCTTAAAATTCTCGTTAGTTTTAGTACCTTGCTTAATGAATTTCAAGGGTAGTCTAGTTTTGTGCATAAGGAACACCCTTTGCTAAAAGAAATCTTTACCCCGATAATAAACTTGGATGATATTCACCACCTTCTATATATATATATATGAAAAACAATTATTTCTTCTAAATTTTATGCTTCTTTTTACTTATACTATAGTTGATGATACAAGGAGACAAAGTCATTAATGGCAAGGACCAAGCAACTACTAAGAAGGTTCCTAAAGAGGAGATGAAGAAGGAGGAGCTACATGATGAATCAAAAGCAAACCAAGGAGAGAGCTCAAAGCAAGAAAAAAATCTTGCACCTAAAAGCCTATCTCTTAAGGAATGAATTGATACCAAGATTCCATTTAATTCTCTTGTAGAGAAGAAAATGTTTTTTCAAAGAATGATATGCTTCAGAGAGATTAGGAGAGTATAGAAGGCACTCATTGTGGCAATTAATAGGCTTCCTTTCTAGAAATTTTGTAGGCATGTTACATAACGACTCAAAATAGATATGAGGTAAAACATTTTGCAAAGAGCATATAACATTTTGTAAAGAATTTACAATATCGCTTTTTGTAAATCAATATTTTGTATAAGTATAAACCCCTTGTAAAATCAAGCATTTTAGTTATAAATTAAGTAAATACAAGTAAATTTAACCAAAGTCTTCCATTGTTATAATTTCATTGTCTCCAAGTCAAGTGTAAATTCCAATATAATCTTTCAATTTTTGTTGCAATTGTGGCAGTCCTTGGATATGTCTTTGCATGTTTAGTCCCATCTATGTGTTGAAATTAGCATGTCAATTCCCAAAGCATAATCCATGCTATCTTCTAGATTTACAGCTGGAGGGCCTAAGAGTTGAGATCATGAAAATTAGTTCGAAGTATGCCTATACCTTCTCTTCCACTTCCTCCTCTATGGTCCTCTGCTCATTCTCTTTTCTCTTTTGAGATCATGCCTAAGAGTTGAGATCATGAAAATTAATTCGAAGTATGCCTATACCTTCTCTTCTACTTCCTCCTCTACTTTCTCCTCCTCTATGGTCCTATGCTCATTCTCTTTTCTCTTTTTCTTATTCTCCTTATTCGTGCTCATAGGAAATGAGGAAGAGGAGCATGTATACTCACCCATATTTCTTGTATTGCCAATTGTAAGTGTATATGGGTGATTTTTGAAAACTAGCTTGAGCTACTTATAGTGTTATAAAGCAAGGGCATGCCAAGACTATGGTATGAAATCACTTTCTTTTTTGACATATAAACACCATACAATATTGAGGGCATGACATTGATACACCTTTTTCCATCTAACCACAAAAAAACCTTATAAAATGAAAACCAACAAGATGAGACATTTGCACCAAAGAAGTAATTGTCCTTCATATCAAAACGTTTTGTACAAAATGCCAATTGCAGGGAACACTCGATACAAACTGCCAACAACATTAGCATTAGTGTAGGACTCTAACTAAGAAGTAGTTTAGCTTGGTAGTAGATGGACAATCCTTTCTTGAACTTCTTGGCATAGAAATTTCTTTCAATCCTTATCAAGACCTGCAAGCCATATTATAAAAAAGTTGCAGGTTTTGATAAGGATCGCCGGGGCATTTTTTCCCTCTTTAGGAGGTTTTTTCCCCTGTGCATTGTATATACACCCATCACTCTAGGGCTATCTATCTTTCCATTGCACACTAAGTAACACACTCTCTATTGTGTGCCTTGAGCTTCCTTCGTCTTCTCCGAGCTGTGTGCATTTCTCTTCAACCCTAATAATTCCAACATGTGCGGCTATGCCAATTGTAAATGTTTTTTCTAAATTTATCTAAGACTCATTAACATTTATAAGCGAAATAAACATGAAAGCCCATAGGTATACCCCAATAATTTGAATATATACATCCATCTTAGATGACAAAACCTACCAGAGATACACTGGTTGGAATTGAGCCATTAGAGGATTTGAACCCTATTTTTTTATGGTTGATAACTAATCCATAAGCATACTTTATATGAAAAGTGTGGGTAGGAGAGATCAACTTGTCTTATGTGCCAACACATGACATGTCACCTTGGAAATCTTTTCACAAAGGCATTGTCTTGTGAGAAGTTCAAATCTTTCTACAAAGCTTTGGGCTTATTACCCTTTGTGGATTGATCATGTCCTCAGGGCATGGCACTTTCCTATGCTCTATGTGAAGGTGCCGCGGGAAGCGTGTGCGAGTGCAAGTGTGAGAGCAGAGAGAGAGAGAGAGAGAGAGAGAGAGAGAGAGAGAGAGAGAGAGAGAGAGAGAGAGAGAGAGAGAGACCTGCTTTGGTTGGAGCAAAAAACAACGTAATCCTGTTGCGGCTCCTTATTTTGCTGTATTAAAAAATAAGTGTATATAGGTTAACTTAGTAGATGGGTTAGTAGTAAGTGGGATGTCCGGCCAGTTGGCCTGAATCCCAACAAACTTTCATTTGAAGGCCAACGCAACCCAAGTGACCTGGTATGTACAACCGTGAAGCAATCTAGTGGCTTCAACCTATACCCATCAACTCACTGCAACGTGTAAACCGCTCCAAAGCTAAGCCTTTCTTCAAATCATCTGCTGGGTTGTCGTCAGTTTGTACCTTGACCAAATCCATTAGCTTTTTGGGCAAGAAATCTCTCACGAGATGATACCTGATTTCATTGTGTTTCGATTTGGAGTGAAACAAGGGATTCCTTGCCAATGCAACAACACTCTGACTATCACAATATATCATTGGAGTCTCGTCAATGCCAAGATTTCTGATGAAGCGAGATAACCATACAGCCTCTTTACTTGCATCCGACAATCCCACATACTCTGCTTTCGTAGTGGAAGACGACGTACAATCTTGAAGACATGACCTCCAAGATACTGCTATTCAATCAAATATGAAGACATAGCCAGATGCCGATCTCTTATTGTCGACACAACCAGCATAGTCTGCATCTACATAACCCACGACGGATTTATCACTGTTCCCGAAGTGTAAACACCTGTCGACCGTACCTTTGAGGTACCTAAGAACGTGTTTCACTGCTTCCCAATGCTTGATGCCAGGATTTGCCATATATCGGCTCACCACTCCCACTGCAAAAGCAATGTCTAGCCTTGTGGCTACTATAGCATACATGAGACTGCCCACTGCCAAAGAATATGGTACCTTAGCCATTTTAGCTTGCTCAACATCAGATTTGGGTGCATCTTCCTTGTTGAGTTTCAAGAATGTCTGCATTGGGGTACTCAATGCTTTCTCCCACTGCATATTGAAACGCTGCAAAACTTTCTCAATGTATGTTTTTGAAATAACTAAAGAATACGATGTTTGTGATCTCTTTTGATTTGCATCCCAAGAAAGTGTGTAGCATCCCCAAATCTTTCATTGCAAAATTATTGCTAAGTGTTTTCTTCAAGTTGGCAATTTCCGCAATGGATTTCCCAGCTATAAGCATGTCATCAACATACAAAACTAGAATGATCATCGAGCCATCATCTAGCTTTCTTGTGTACAAGCAGTGATCCTCTTTGCTCCTTTTATATCCTTGAGACCTCATACATGCATCAAATTTATGATACCGTTGCCTTGAACCCTACTTTAAGCCATAAAGTGACTTTTTGAGCTTAAATAGTAGCTCCTCACGAGATGCGTTCTCTTGAACAAACCCTTCAGGCTGCTGCATGTAAACATCCTCATCGAGATCCCCGTGAAGAAATGTTGTCTTAACATCCATTTGGACAAGTTCCATGTCCTCAATCGCTACAAGACCAAGTACGGTTCTAAGTCGTGATCTTGACCACACGCGAGAAGATTTCATCAAAATCAACTCCCTTTTGTTGTTTGAACCCTTTGGCTACAAGTCTAGCCTTGTACTTTGGATTTGGATCACCTGAGGTAAATTTCTTCTTGTAAACCCATTTGCAGGTAAATCTTTTGCATCATTTGGCAGTTCTACCAAGTCCCAAGTGTCATTAGCCAGAATCGAGTTATACTCAGATTCCATAGCCTGCTCCCACTTCACCACACCATCTGTCATCATGGCTTCTTGGTAGCAGTTTGGCTCACGACAATCGATCAACATGATGTAATCAAGACCTGGCTCGAAACGTGCAGGTGGACAAGAGACTCCAGTAGACCATCTCACTCCTTGACCATTGCTATCCGCTCCCTCTGGAGCATTGCTAGTGGAAGGTACACCACTAGCCCACTGAGTTGATTTCACTGTCTCTGAGGCAACGTCCTCAAAAGTGACTCCCCGAATCTCTATTTCTTTGATAGGTTGTTTATGCATCTTCGACTCATTGAAGATCACATCTGAACTACGAATGACTTGACAAGATTCCGAGTGCCAGAGACGATATCCCATGTCTCCATTTGCACCATATCCAAAGAAAATACATTTGTGTGACTTTGGCTCTAACTTCTGTCGAAGTTGTTTAGGCACATGAGCATAAGCTTCACAACCAAAAACACGTAGATGGTCATAGTGAAGCTTACGTTTAGACCATAACTCTTCTGGAATCTCATAATTCAATGGTGTACTAGGCGAACAATTTATAATGTGCACTGCGGTCAAAACGGCTTCTGCCCAAAAGCCTTGTGTGAGATTTGTCCTAGAAAGCATGGATGTGACTCTTTCCTGAATCGTATGATTCATGCGCTCAACAACTCCATTCTGAGCTGGTGTGTATGGTGCAGTAAACTACCTTTTAATCCCCCTTTTAGCACAAAAATTGTCACACTCCTTGGAGACATACTCTCCACCGTTGTCAGTTCGCAACCTCTTGAGTTTCTTGCCAGACTAATTCTCAACGAGTGCTAAGAATTTTTGGAACACAGGAAGAACTTGATCCTTATGTTTCAAAGGATATGCCCACACCTTTTGAGTAGAGTCATCTATGAATGTCACAAAATAGCTGGCCTCCCCTAGAGATTTGGTTGACATAGGACCATAAACATCACTATGTACTAGATCTAGAGATTCAACTCGCTTTTGACCCAATGGTAAGTGAACGGACCTAATTTGTTTGCCATAGATACAGTGCTCACAAACAGGAAAGTCAACATAAGACAAGACAGGTAAGTAGCCAAAATGAGTTAGAGTTCTCATTTCTTTTTGGCTAATATGACCTAACCGGCAATGCCACAACTCAGTAGACGACAGCTCGCCTATAGATATGTAATCATGAACAACATCTAACACATGCATGGAATACAGGGTACCATGCTTCTGACCTCTGAGTACAACAAGATTACCTTTGCGTACTATCCACGAACCATTGCCAAATGTGGTGTTGTAGCCCAAATTCTCAAGCTGACCAACAAAAATCAAGCTTTTAGTCAACTTGGGCACATGCCTGACATTACATAAAGTAAATCGCGTGCCATTTCTTAGATGCAATTTGACATTTCCGACACCCTCAATGTCTAGTTCATAAGCATCACCAAGTCTCACTTTGCCACAAGAGTGAGAATAAGTAGAGAACCACTCACTATGTGGTGTCACATGGAAACTCGCACCAAAATCTACTATCCAATTATGTGGATATTGCGCATCTTCTGTAACAAGAGCCCTCGACAAGTAGATCTGCTGTGAAGAACAATACGTCAGAGGTAAGTGGCATAAAAACCACTGGAAGAGTCTCTACAATAGGTGCATTTGAAGACTCTATCACATTGATCTCCTCTAACTTTGCTTTGACCTTATTTGAATCATCACACTTAGAAGTGTCATGGTATTGTTTATCCTTCTTGCTTTGCTGCCATTTCCTGCAATCCTTCTTCACATGCCCTTTTTTATGGCAGTGATAGCACTTGACATTACGCATAGAACCCCGAGACTTACTGCGTGAGCCCCCATGTTCCTTGCTTTTGGCATGGCTTTGAGTGCGACCCCTCTGTCTATCAGTAGCAACATACGCATCACCATCCTTCTTGCCTTCGAGAGATTTCCTGTGAATCTCGTCGGTAAACAGACTCCCAAGGATGTCATTGTACACTAGACCGGTACCAGGTGCTGAGTTGCTAATCGCAATACAGAAAGTATCCCAAGATGAGGGTAAACTCCATAGCAAGAAGATACATTTGATTTCCTCATCGAAGACCAAACCCTGAGTAGGCAACTGAATGAAAATGATAATGAATTTATTAATGTGAGTAGAAATAGTGCCCTCTTCCTTCATATAAAGGTCAAACAGCTTCTTCATCAAGAAAACCTTACTAGTGGCACTTTTGTTTTTGTAACTGGAACACAACTTATCCCATACATCTCTAGCAGTCCTTTCTCCAACTATAGTAAAGTACACAGATTTGACCAAATGCAAACGGAGGGTAGATTTGGCCTTAGCATCAAGTTTCTCCCACTCAACATCTGTATACTCGCCCTCTGGAGCCCCATGATAGGATCCAGCTAACCTTTTTGTATGAGAACATCTTGAATTTGCTCTTTCCTGATAGCAAAATTTGTCCCATCAAATTTTTGGATATTGTAAATATCCTTTTCACCACTAGAAGAAATGGCTGCAAGCTAAAGATAATATAGCAATTAACACTGGTAATTCTGAGAAAAATTCGGCAGAGTCTCCCCAAAAAAACTGATAGAATCTCAATCCAAAACTATCACAAGATATCAGTAACGCATCAAAAGTAATGCTCTCAGAGCATAAGACAGGCGCATCAACCACTAACTGTGCATAGAAAGTCAAAAGCTGATCCAAGACTGCCAACACGGCATCAAATGCACCTAGCCCTCTCTATACATGTCCTATGGCGAGGCCACAAAAAGGGGTACTCCAGCAACCTGTATCACCGAAAGGATCTCAACATTCGAGAATCCCCCAACTCAAGAATACCTCACACTATCGACCCTCACAAAAGGTTATGCAAACAAGAAACCAGCCCAGTCTCAGAAAGGGTCTCCGAACTGAGTCTCAGAAACGGTCGAGACTGCAAGAAACAAGCCAAATCGGCTCCACAAAAGGTACATATGGCAGTTTTTGCAACTCAACGTACACCCACTGTCAACAATACTGCAAGGTATAGTATACGCGCTCAAACAGACGCCAAACAAAATGTGCAAGCAGTAAACAAATCCCTGCGGGGAGTAAAGCTTCTCTCAAAAGAGCTCAAGCACTATCAAAAAGTGCTAAAACAATGCATATGTGCATCAAGTACTCTCACTGAAATCTGTGCTGATGCTAAACACTGCAACCTGTAAGGAACCTGGATGTCCTGTGTGTATGCAAGAACCTGTGGGGAGATGTATGCTTGAAAAACCGGAGACAATGTCGATGCCAAAAAGTGCTCCTAATCAGCCCATAAACACCATCTCAATAACACATAATAGCCATAAAACGGCCATATACCATTCCAAAATAGTCTCTGAACAACCTACACCTGCGTCTTGTACCTGTACCTGTAGTTGTAGCAAAAGTGGAGTTGAAAAATACAACTCTTGAAGTGTAGCTCCGGATGAAGCTTTTGAATGCACGAACGACTTTGGGGGATAAAACCACAGGACACCTGCTGGAAACGCTCTCCGAATGCTGAATTGTCGATGCCAAAATCCGAAACCTATTTGCACTTTTGAAAGTGCATGCGCGCAGACACGAAAACAACAAGCACAAACCCTGCTCTAATACAAGTTGAAGGTGCCATGGGAAGCATGTGCAAGTGCAAGAGAGAGAGAGAGAGAGAGAGAGAGAGAGAGAGAGAGAGAGAGAGAGAGAGAGACCTGCTTTGGGTGGAGCGCATAGCAATGTAATCCTATTGCAGTTCCTTATTCTGTTGTATTAAAGAATAAGTGTATATATGTTAACTTAGTAGATGGGTTAGTAGTAAGTGGGATGTCCGGCCAGTTGGCCTAAATCCCCAACACTATGTGCTATCTCTCATTCACAAAATTATTCACAGGGGGGATTTGTAAACATATTCATGTGGTAGTGATGTGTGTGAACACACTTAGGACGGTCGGTTCATTTTCTCCCATGCATTGTTACATTCATCACTCTAGGGCTATCTTATCTTTCCATTGCACACTAAGTAACACGCTCTCTGTTGTGTGCCTTGAGCTTCCTTAGCCTTCTCCAAGCTGTGTGTGATTCCTTGCAACCGTAATTCCAACATGATGTTTGTGGGCCCATGCAGACTCCAATTACCTTTACTTCGTGACTTTCATTTATGATTACTTTAGGCATGCATGGGTGTATCCGCTTACAGAAAACTCCAAAGTGTTTATGTGCCTCAAGAAGGCTATGGCTAAAAATGTCTCTAAATGTACTACGGACACCCTCCATTCCGATCGAGGGGGGAGTACATGTCTCATGAATTTAATGCATTTCTCACTGGTCATGGGATAAAACACCAATGTACAGTTCTGTATATACCTCAGCAAAATGGTGTTGCTGAAAGAAAGAACATCTCACTTACGGAGATGGCAAGATGTATGGTCAAAAGTCAAGCTTTGCCACAGTCGTTTTGGCTTGAGGCCATCATGTGTGTCACTTATGTACTCAATTGGTGTCCTACAAAAGCTTTACAGCCTATGACTCCATATGAAGCATGGCATGATAGAAAGCCATCTATTGATCACATGCGCATTTTTGGGTGTTTGGCTTATGCTTTGGTGCTACAAACACAACACAAAAAATTGGATGATAATGCTCTCAAATGTATTTTTGTTGGTTATAGTGCTGAAAGGAAAGGTTATATGTTGTACCATATACAAATAAAGCTCATCTTGGTTTCTCAAGATGTTGTGTTTGTGGAAGATTCTATTCACTCTTTGTTGTCATGTATTAGACATAGGAATGTAAGCTCACATTCACAAAGGCATTGCCTCGTGAGAAGCTTGAAGCTTTCCGCAAAGCTTTGGTCTAACTCCCCTTTGTGGATTGATCACATCCTCAAGGCATGGCACTCTCTTATACTCTATGTCCCAGCTCTCATTCACCACATCCCTTCGAAGGGGGATTTGTTACCATATTCAAGTGGTAGTGATGTGTGGAACACACTTTGGACCACCAAGGTATATTTTCCAGTGCATTGTATATACGTCCATCACTCTAGGGCTATCTTATATTTCCATTGCATGCTATGTAATACGCTCTCTGTTGTGTCCCTTAAGCCCTATGTCCCAGCTCTCATTCACCGCATCCCTTTGAAGGGGGATTTGTTACCATACTCAGGTGGTAGTGATGTGTGGAACACACTTAGGACTACCAAGGCATATTTTTTAGTGCATTGTAATACGTCCATCACTCTAGGGATGTCTTATCTTTCCATTGCATGCTAAGTAATATGCTCTATGTTATGTGTCTTAAGCTTCCTTGGTCTTCTTCAAGTTGTGTACGTTTCCCTACAACCCTAATTCCAACATGATGTTTGTGGGCCAATGTAAACTCCATCCTTGGGTAGTTACCTTTACTTTGTGACTTTCATTGATGATTACTCCATGCATCATGGGTGTATCGGCTTAAAGCAAAATCCAAAGTGTTTATGTGCTTCAAGAAATTTTTGGCTATGGCTGAAAATGTCTCTAAATGTACTATGGGCACCCTCCGTTCCGATCGAGGGGGGGATTATATGTCTCATGAATATAATGCATTTTTTTCTAGTCCTGGGATAAAACACCAATGTACAATGCCGTATACACCTCAATAAAATGGTGTTGCTGAAAGAAAGAACATGTCACTTATGGAGATGGCAAGATATATGGTGAAAAGTCAAGCTTTTCCACATTTGTTTTGGCTTGAGGCCATCATGTGTGGCACTTATGTACTCAATAGGTGTCCTACAAAATCTTTGCAATCTATGACTCCATATGAAGCATGTTATGATAGAAAGCCATCTATTGATCACATGCGCGTTTTTGGGTGTTTGGCTTATGATTTGGTGCCACAAATCCAACACAAAAAATTGGATGATAAGGCTCTCAAGTGCATTTTTGTTGGTTATAGTACTGAAAGCAAAGGTTACAGGTTGTACCATTTGCAAACAAAACTTATCTTGGTTTCTCGAGATGTTGTGTTTGTTGAAGATTCTATTCAGCCTTTACTGTCCTCTACTAGAGAGAACAATGTAAGCTCAAAGGACATTTATGACAGTTTATTGCCTCTTTTCAATGGTGGAAGTTTGAATGTAAGTTCTAATGATGTAAATGTACAGCCGATGGGGGTTTTTGAAAATGTTACAGATCATCCAATTTTTGATGCAGATGTATATGATGTACTTCATGAGGAAAGGGCCGAGAATGAGCAGGCTAGAGGTATGTAGAAATGGTTGGTACATGCTTTGTGTGATAGTAACTTGGATGCACCTTTGTCTAGTCATACTCTTTCAGGTTCTTGCCATGCATCTTATGTCTCACATTCCTATGCTTTGGCTGTTTCCAGTTTAAGTGATGCTGAGGAACCTTTGTCTTCTGATGAAGCAAAGAATTCCAAAAATTGGATGGCTGCCATGCAATCAGAATATGATGCACTTATAGAAAATGACACATGGACTTTATGTGATTTTCCTCCTGGCAAAAAGGTCATTGGTGCAAAGTGGGTTACAAGTTGAAACACAAGCCGGATGGTGAGATTGATCGATAAAAGGCTACACTTGTTGCAAAAGGCTATGTACAATAGAAAGGCATAGATTATGAAGAGACTTTTGTTCCAAGTTCTGGTATGACTATTGTACATTTTCTATGTGCATTGGCGCATATGCCATTTTGGTTGGGATGTACATCAATTAGACATTGTTACTTCTTTCTTGAATGATGACATATTTGAGGAACTTTATGTAACACAACCTCACAATTTTGTCAAGAAAGGACAAGAGGATAAAATGTGCTAATGTAAGAAAGCTTTGTATGGATTGAAGCAATCACCACGTGCTTGGTATGAGAAAGTTGACACTCATTTGGTCAAACAGGGCATTCACAATAGTCCAACAAAAAGCACTTTGTATGTAAAGTGTGAGGGCGATGTACTTCTCATTGTTGTTCTATATGTGGATGATTTGCTAATATTCATCTGAATGAGTCACATATTGCTGAATTTAAGGCTGATTTGAATGCTACTTTCAAGATGAAAGATTTGGGGCTGCTGCATCATTACTTGGGCATACATTTTAAGCAGTGTGATGGTGGTATAGCCTTGTGTCCAACAAGTTACATAGAGACATTGCTATGTAAGTTTGGACTTGAGGATTGCAAACCTATTTGCCACTCCCATGGAAATAGGTTTGAAATTGAGTCTTCATGATGCTGGTGATCCTATCAATATCATTCTTTACCAAACTATTGTTGGATACCTTAATTATGTATGCAACCCGAGGTCGGATATTCAATTTGCAACTTTTTGCATAGCCTAATGTCTAAGCATTGACAAGCTATCAAGCGGATCTTTTGCTACTTGAGTGGCACTTTACATCTTGGGTTGTTTTATCCCAAGGGGAAATCATTGCCGCCAAATTTACATGATTTTTTGGACTCGGACTGGGCTGGGTGTTTTTGACAAGCGAGTGTCCACGAGTAGTTTTTGTTTCATGCTCGATAGTTCAAGTATTTGATGGTTGAGCAAGAAGAAACCTACTGTGCCACTTCTAGTGTGGTGAGACTGAGTACAATGCAATCTTCATAGATATGGTTGAGTGTGTATGGCTTAGATGCCTTATGGATAATATGGGTGTTGGATTGGACACTGCCAATACCATCTACACTGACAATCAGAGTGCATTGGCAATTGGGAGAGACCCATTTTTTCATTCTCCCACAAAGCACATTGAAATGAATTACTATGTCAGGGAGGCTCTCAACATGAGAGATCGACTTGGCTTATGTGCCAACATAGGACAACCTTGTAGATCTTTTCACAAAGTCATTGTGTCATGAGAAGTTTGAAGCTTTTTGCGCAGCTTTGGGCTAACTCCCCTTTGTGGATTCATCATGTCCTCAGGTCATGGCACTTTCTTATACTTTATGTGCCAGCTCTCATTCACCACATCACTTCTAGGGGGATTTGTTACCATATTATGGTGATAGTGATGTGTGTGAACACACTTAGGACCACCGGGGCATATTTTTCAGTGTATTGTATATGCATCCATCACTAGGGCTATCTTATCTCCTATTGCATGCTAAGTAATATGATCTTTGTTGTGTGCCTTGAGCTTCCTTTGTCTTCTCCAAGCTGTGTGTGTTTCCCTACAACCCTAATTCCAACATGATGTTGTGGGCCACTGTAAACTCCATCCTTGGGCAATTACCTTTACTTTGTGACTTTCATTTTGATGATTACTCCATGCATGCATGGGTGTGTTCGTTTAAACAAAATCCAAAGTGTTTATGTGCTTCAAGAAATTTCTGGCTATGGCTGAAAATGTCTCTAAATGTAATATGGGCACCCTCCGTTCCAACAGAGGGGGGGAGTATATGTCTCATGAATTAAGTGCATTTTTTGCTAGACCTGGGATAAAACACCAATGTATAGTGCCGTATACACCTCAACAAAATGTTTTTGCCGAAAGGAAGAACATGTCACTTACGGAGATGGCAAGATGTATGGTCAAAAGTGAAGCTTTCTACATTCATTTTGACTTGAGGCCATAATGTGTGCCACTTATGTACTCAACAAGTGTCTTACAAAAGCTTTGCAGCCTATGACTCCATACGAAGCATGGCATGTTAGAAAGCCATCTATTGATCACATGCACGTTTTTGGGTGTTTGGCTTATGTTTTAGTGCCACAAATGCAACACAGAAAATTGGATGATAAGGCTCTCAAGTGAATTTTTGTAGGTTATAGTGCTGAAAGCAAAGGTTACAGGTTGTACTATTTGCAAACAAAGCTTATCTTGGTTTCGTTCTCGGGATGTTGTGTTTGTGGAAGATTCTATTAAACCTTTATTGTCATGTACTAGAGACAGCAATAATGTAAGCTCACAGGCCATTTATGACAATTTATTGCCTCTTTTCAATTGTGAAAGTTTTAATGTAAGTTCTAATGATGCAAATGTACAACCTATGGGGGTTTTTCAAAATGTTACAAATAAGCCAATTTCTGATGCAGATGTACATGATGAGTAGGCTACAGGTATGCAGAAAATGGCTGGTGCATACTTTGCATGACAGTAATTTGGATGCACCTTTGTCTAATCATACTCGTTCAGGTTCTTGCCATGCATTTTATGCATCACATTGCTATGCTTTAGCTGTTTACAATTTAAGTGATGTCGAGGAACCTATGTCATTAAATGAAGCAAAGAATTCCAAAAATTGGATTGCTGCCATGCAATCAGAATATCATGCACTTAGAAAATGACACACGGACTTTATGTGATTGCGTCCTGAAAAAAAGGCCATTGGTACAAAGTGGTTTTAACAAGTTGAAACGCAAGCCGGATGGTGAGATTGATTATTATAAGGCTCAATTTGTTGCAAAGGCTATGTATAATAGAAAGGCATAGATTATGAAGAGACTTTCTTGAATGGTGATATATTTGAGGAAGTTTATGTAACACAACCTTGCGGTTTTGTCAGGATAGGACAAAAGGATAAAGTGTGCAAATGTAAGAAAGCTTTGAATGGCTTGAAGCAATCTCCTCATCTTGGTATGGGAAAGCTGACACTCATTTGGTCAAACGAGGCTTTCATAATATCCAACAGAAAGCACTTTGTATGTAAAGTGTGAGGGCGATGTAATTCTCATCGTTGTTCCTATATGTGGATGATTTGCTAATCTCTTGTCTGAATGAGTCACATATTGTTAAATTAAGGCTGATTTGAACGCTACTTTCAGGATGAAAGATTTGGGGCTATTGCATCATTACTTGGGCATGCATTTTAAGCAGTGTGATGGTGGTATTGCGTTGTGTTAGACAAGCTACATAAAGACATTGCTATGTAAGTTTGGACTTGAAGATTGCTAACCTATTGCCACTCCCATGGAAACAGGTTTGGAATTGATTCTTCATGATGCTGGTGATCCTATCGATGTCACTCTTTACCCTTGTTGGATGCCTTATTTATGTATGCAACACAAGGTTGGATATTAAAATTGTAATCTCACGGGTTAGCAAATTTATGTATAGCTTAAGGACTATGCATTGAGAAGCTGTCAAGCAGAACTTTCTCTATGTGAGTGGCACTTGACATCTTGGGCTTTTATCCCAAGGGGGAATAATTTCCGCGCCAAATTACATGCTTTTTTGGACTTGGATTGGGTTGGTTGTTTTGACATGCGAGAGTGTCCACTAGTGGTTTTTATTTCGTGCTTGGTAGTTCATGTATCTCATGGTTGAGCAAGAAGAAACCTACTATGTCCACTTCTAGTTGTGAGGATGAGTACATTGCAATCTTTACAGCTGTGGTTGAGTGTGTATGGCTCAAATGCCTTATGGCTAATATGGGTGTTGGATAGGACACTACCAACACCATATACACTAACAATCAGAGCACATTGACAATTATGAGGGACCCATTTTTTCATGCTTGCACAAAGCACATTGAGGTGCATTACCACTATGTCAGGAGAGGGCTCTCAACATGAGAGATCTACTTGGCTTATGTGCCAACACAGGATAACCTTGTAGATATTTCCACAAAGGAATTGTCTCATGAGAAGTTTGAAGCTTTTTACAAAGATTTGGGCTAATTCCCCTTTGTGGATTGATCATGTGCTCAGGTCATGGTACTTTCTTATACTCTAAGTGCCAGCTCTCATTCACCACATCACTTCCAAGGGAGATTTGTTACCAAATATTCAAGTGGTAGCGTTGTGTGTGAATACACCTAGGACCATCTAGGCATATTTTCCCGTGCATTGTATATACGTCCATCACTCTAGGGCTATCTTATCTTTCCATTGCATGCTAAGTAATGCGCTCTCTGTTGTGTGCCTTGAGCTTCCTTTGTCTTCTCCAAGCTGTGTGTGTTTCCCTACAACCCTAGTTCCAACATGATGTTTATGGACCATGTAAACTCCATCCTTGGGCAGTTACCTTTACTTTGTGACTTTCATTGATGATTATCCTCTTAAAGCAAAATCCAAAGTGTTTATGTGTGCTTCAAGAAATTTCTGGCTATGGTTGAAAATGTCTCTAAATGTACTATGGGCACCCTCCATTCTGATCGGGGGGGGGGGGAGTATATGTCTCATGAATTCATTGCATTTTTTGCTAGTCCTCGGATAAAACACCAATCTATAGTGCCGTATACACCTCAACAAAATGGTGTTGCTGAAATGAAGAACATGTTGCTTACGGAGATGGCAAGATGTATGGTCAAAAGTCAAGACTCTACATTTGTTTTGGCTTGAGTCCATCATGTATGCCACTTATTTACTCAACAGGTGTCCTATCAAATATTTGCAGCCTTTGACTCCATATGAAGCATGCATGATAGAAATCCATCTACTGATCACATGCGCGTTTTTGGGTGTTTGGCTTATGATTTGGTGCCACAAATGCAGCACAAAAAATTGAAATGATAAGGCTCACAAGTGCATTTTTGTTAGTTATAGTGTTGAAAGCAAAGGTTACAGGTTGTATGCAAACAAAGCTTATCTTAGTTTCTCGGGATGTTGTGTTTGTGGAAGATTCTATTCAACCTTTACTGTCATGTATTAAAGACAACAATGTAAGCTCATAGACATTTATGACAGTTTATTGCCTCTTTTTAGTGGTGGAGTTTGAATGTAAGTTCTAATGACGCAAATGTACAACCTATGGGGGTTTTTGAAAATGTTACAGATTAGCCAATTTGTGATTCAGATGTACACTGATGTACTTCATGAGGAAAGGGCCGAGAATGAGCAGGCTAGAGGTATGCAGAAATGGCTGGTGCATGCTTTGTGTGATAGTAAATTGGATGCACCTTTGTCTAGGCATACTCTTTCAGGTTCTTGCCATGCATCTTATGCATCACATTGCTATGCTTTGGTTGTTTCCAATTTTAGTGATGTTGAGGAACCTCTGTCTTTTGATGAAGCAAAGAATTCCCAAATTGGGATGGCTGCTATGTAATCAGAATATGATGCACTTATAAAATGACACATGGACTTTATGTGATTTGCCTCCTGGCAAAAAGGTCATTGGTGCAAAGTGGGTTTACAATTGAAACGCAAGCCGGATGGTGAGATTGATCGTTAAAAGGCTACTTTTGCAAAAGGCTATGTACAATAGAAAGCATAGCTATGAAGAGACTTTTGCTCCAAGTTCTTGTATGACTACTGTACATTTTCTATTTGCATTGGCATGCCATTTTGGTTGGGATGTACATCAATTAGACATTGTTATTGCTTTTTTGGAATGATGACATATTTAGAGAACTTTATGTAACACAACCTCACAATTTTGTTAAGAAAGGACAAGAGGATAAAGTGTGCAAATGTAAGAAAGCTTTGTAAGGGTTTAAAGCAATCTCCTCATGCTTGGTATGAGAAAGCTTCATTCATTGGTCAAACAAGCTTTTTAACAGTCCAACCAGAAAAGCACTTTGTGTCTAAAGTGTGAGGGCGATGTAATTCTCATCGTTGTTCTATATGTGGCATTGACATACTTGCGCATGAGTCAACTT
>NW_028221664.1:0-56944 GCF_014529385.1 Adiantum capillus-veneris
GGAGGATCTCAAGGCACTAGATCCACCTAGTTCTTACAGTGGCTGGCTATGAGAGGTCAATGTGTGTGATAGTTTTTCAGGCTATTTTCAATTGAAGATTGCTCTTAAAGACCGCACAAAGATAACTTTTATTACGCCATGGGGTTTCTATTGGTTACACACTATTTCCATTTGGGTTGTCAAATGGACCATCTTTCTATCAAGAGAGAGCAAATTGGGTATTGGAACCATTCATTGGTAGTTGTGTTAAAGATTTTATGGATGACTTCTGTGTCTACAGCAGTAGGGCTAAACACCATGAGAAGTTGCAGATGGTATTGGCTCGATATGATGAATGTGGAGGACAACTAAATCCAAAGAAATTTCATCTAGCACAGCCAAGGGTGAAGTTGATGGGCCACATGGTGTCAAAAAATGGCATTGAGGCTGATCCAGTCAAGGTTAAGTCTATTATTCTTCTTCCATCACCTACTAGTACTAAGCAATTGGCAACCTTTATACACAAAGTGAAGTACATGGCGCGGTTTATTCCATTGTCTTCAAATCTCCTTTATCCATTACAACAAGAGTCAAATCATGATCCATTGCAATGGGATGAAAAGTGTGAAGAAGTGTTTCAAGAGGTGAAAGAGGTGTTAGGGGGGTTGTCAGCCATGCAGGCTCCTGATTGGGAGCAAGTGTTTTATGTAAATCCATCAGTAGGGGATGATGCCATTGGAGCCATGCTATTGCAAAAGGGGAAGGGCAGCCATTACATGAGGCCAATGTATTGTGCAAGCCGAGTGAAGTTGGTAGCAGAGAGAAAATTCTCGAAAGTAGAGCTAGTGATGGCCAGCGTAATATTTGCTTGCTGATAATTTTGTCATTACTTGCTACCACGACCTTTTGTTTTCTTAACGAGTTACTCTTTTTTTCCACAATTAATTAATGGCACTAACAATGTCAAATGTGGTGAAGAAATGGGTAATTGAGCTGCAAGAGTTTGAGTTCTCTTTCCTAGGGGATGACAGTACAAGAGCTACCCTAGCCATTTGTTGACCTACAAGGAGAATCCCCTTCTTGTTAAGGAAGAGGTGGTGAGAAAGTTAGTCGAAGAAGTGCCACAGATCAGCAATGCACATGTTTTTCTCTTTGATGGCTCATACAGAAAGAGCCGTGATGCCGCTTCAGGGGGTATAGCACTTTATGATCTAGAGGGGAAGTTAGTATGCAAGAGAGGGTTGAAATTGGATGCACATAGTAACAATGAGGCTGAATATGCTACTTTGGAAGCCGGATTACACATTTGTTTGAAGCATGGGATTAGCAGGTTGAGCATAAAAGGTGATTCCTTGTTAGTTGTGAAGCAAGTGCTGGGTGTGTGGAAGAGCAAGAACACCTCATTGAAGGAAATGTGTTTCAGAATTAAAGGCCTGTTAAAAAAGTTTGAAGCATGGAGCATCAGACACATTGAACGTGCTCTAAATGGCGAGGCACATGAAGCAGCTTAAAGCATGATTGGGGAGCTATTTGTGTTGAGGACCAATTTACCTCTTTATCATGGCCGGGAAAGTTTGGCTCAAGAAGAGGAGTTTTTGTTAACAGGAATCATTACAAAGGACATTCAGAAGTCTAAGAAGTATGGTTTTGTGCGTAGAGCATCCAGGTACAAATTGAGACGTGTACCTTGGCGGAGGATCTTTATAGAGTGTTGGAAGAGAAATCATGAAGGTGCATGTAGCGGACATTTTGCTCTAAAGATCACCTTGCATAAGATCTTGCAAGATGGGTATGTAGGGCCTAGTTTGCACAAGGATGTTCACCATTGGTGTCGGTCTTGCAATAGGTGTCAAGCATTTGGAAAGAGAGTGTTGAAGCCAGAGCTACGAAAAACCATTATGGCGTTTTATGTGTTTGAAAAGTGGGGGATTGATGCAATAGCCTCGTTACCTATCACAGGCAGGGGCAAAAGCTATATTTTGAATGTAGTGGGCTATCTATCTAGATGGGTAGATGCTGTAGCAGTAAAACAAATCACTACAAAGGATGTGGCAAAATTTGTGTGCGATGAAATATGTTGCAAGTTTGGGGTGCCGCTAGAGCTACTTTCGGACAAGGGGCCAGGATTTAGAGCTGAATTGCTAGACTTTTTATGCGTGAAGATGAAGATTAGGCACTAGCATACCCCTCCTTATTATCCGCAGTGTAATGGATTAAATGAAAGATTCAATGGTGAGTTGGTACAAATTCTTTCAAAAGTGACAGAGCACCAAGGAAAGAGTTGGGATTTGGAATTGCCTAGTGCATTATGGGCTTACCGTACGTCAGTGAAGAAAGGTACAGGGTTTACTCCATTTCATTTGGTGTATGGAAAGGAAGCACTATTGCCTGTGGAAGTAGAGTTGCCTGCGGACAAAATGCTAGAGAAGTTGATTGGGTGCCTAGTGATGCATTCAAAGAGAGGTTCTTGCAGTTACAAGAGGTTCAACTGGATAGGATGAGCGCATTGGAGCATTATGGGCAGATGCAAGATAGGGCTTTGGCAAAGATAAATGTAAAGGTCAAAAGTAAGGGTATCAAGAAGCATGACTTGGTTTTGTGCTACATTAGTAAGCTGGACAACACCTTCCAAAAGAAGTTTCAAGTTAAGTGGGAAGGCCTTTCCACTACAAGAGGCTATTCATATTAGCGACGCTCACACAGCGACGCTCAAAAAAAAATTCCCAGCGTCGCTATGAGCGTCGCTATAAGCATCGCAAATTTACAAAGAAATTTGCGACGCTCATAGCGACGCCGACTGGGCTAAAAAAATAACAGAGAGCGCCCAAAAACTCAGATCTCATATCTGAGTTTTTTGGCGCCCTCAAGCAAGGAGCAGGTAACTCTCTCCCTCTCTCTCTCTCTCTCTCTCTCTCTCTCTTTCTTCTCCACACACACACACACACACACACACACACACGAGGAGAGGAAGGAGAGTTAGGTATTGCTCCTTCCCTCTCCTCACTCTCATGTTCCCTTGCCCTCTTTCTCTCTCCCTCTCTCTCTCTCTCACACACACACATACACACACACACACATAGTGTTTTTGAGAGAGAGAGAGAGAGAGAGAGAGAGAGAGAGAGAGTACAAACATGAACAAAAACACACACACACATACATAAACAAAGAATGCACACACACATTGAGAGAGGAAAAGAGAGAGAGAGCATGCATAACAAAAAACACACACATTGAGAGAGGAAAAGAGAGAGAGAACATGCATAAACAAAAAACGCACACATTGAGAGAGGAAAAGAGAGAGAAAACATGCATAAACAAAAAAACGCACACATATTGAGAGAGAAAGAGAGAGAAACTAATTTAACGTCGTAGGAAACTAATTAAAATTAAAAGACCTAAAGATCTAGCCGACGAGGAGTTGAACTCAAGACCTATTATTCAAGAGGGAAATGGCATAACCAATCTATCATACTTGGCATGGGTGATAGAAAGGTTATACCATTTATCTCTTTTTATTGGAACACACATCCACACACACGCACACACACAAGAAGAAGAGAGTTATAACGTCATAGGAAACTATCCTAAAAGACTTACGTTAAATTAGATTTAGGTTTATTTAAGTTAAATTAGATTAGATTAAAGTTTATTTTTAATTAGATTTATGTTTATTTACGCTAGATTTAGATTTACTTTATATTAGATTAGATTTACGTCTCCATAGACTGCGATGCCTGCATGAAGCGGGTGAAGAAAGCCCTCAATGGAATATAGGGTATTGCTGCCTTCACTCATGGTGGGCTCCGTCGATCCAAAAGTACTGGTGAAATGTTTTCAGAAGATAGGGAAGAAGGTGGATCTTCAGGGCGGCAAGAGTCACTACATCCCCGACACAATGACCATCTAGACAACCTCTAGTCATTCAACAGCAACTTCAAAGTTAGTAACAAGAGCAAGAACGGTCTAAAGGGCCAATTGCTGTCGTCAGATGTGGATGGAGATGAGGCAGCGTCACCGTCGGAAGTTAACTCTCACATCTTTAGTGATGAGAATGCCAACTCTTGCCGAGTTATGTGAAAAATTATGTGTTAAATCAGTTTTAAGGTTCTTATAATCCCTGTTAGTTTAGTTCTTTGTTTTTAATATAACATAATTTACGTTAGATTTAGATTTATGTTATATTAGATTAGACTTAGGTTTATTTAGGTTTACCCACACACACACACACACACACACACACACACACACACACACACACACAAGAAGAAGAGAGTTTTAACGTCGTAGGAAACTATCCCAAAAGACGTTAAAGATTAGGTTCGATGTAGACTTACGTTAAATTAGATTTAGGTTTATTTTTAGTTAGATTTACGTTTATTTAGATTTACGCTTATTTACGTTAGATCGAGTCCACGCAAGAATTACTTACGGTTTAGGGTTTAGAGTTAGACGAACAGTGAAAAGATCTACTGTGAAAAGATGTTAAGATGCTGTGAAGTGCTACAGCTAGAGAAGAGGCAAAGGGGTTTTGTCCATTACATGCAGTATCATGTAGACGTGGGTCTGTAGATTTCTTGTACCCACAAATATAGGTATTGACCAATAAAGACGAGATTATAACCCGGTGGTTCTGATCTCCGTGCACCTCTAGACCGAGGTGTGCGGGGATTGGACATGACTAGAGAATGTGAGGTAAAGAGAGAGAGAGAGAGAGAGAGAGAGAGAGAGATAAGACGAAGAATGCCAATAGAATATTAAATTTGTTGTCCAGGTTATAAGATTTTTATCCTCATTATGAGTAGTGACGAGGATGTGGGACCGTCCAACCGAAACACCTATCTCTCAACGAGGGTCTTATGTCCTTGTAATCAATGCAAGCATGTTGTGCGACGGACAAGACGTGTTTCTTTGCAGCACGTTCGCGAATTTGGCGAGTTCGATCCATCTATTATAGATCGAGTTGTTGCCAATTATAACTCGTCGGACTCTGACGCTGGCCAACAAGCAGAAATCTTGCAACCCAATAGACGTGTTCGCAGGCCCTTTGGTCAAGCAGCATATGTGAGGCCACAAGATGTAGCCTCTGACAGCTCGGGGGATGATCATGCAGAGCACATTCCCAATGAAGCAATGTTTGAGCCCGAGATTGATGAAATGATCGAGACGATCATGGATTCAGAAAGGCTTATCTATGATGATATGAAAAGTGAAGCCGATACGCCATTGTATAATGGAGCACGTATGTCTAGATTGAAAGCACTCCTTGTTCTTCTCAACATGCAGGCAAAGTTTGGATGGAGTGACACTAGCGTCACAGCGCTTTTCAGGTGATCTATTACAATTAGTTTACTTTAATAAAACTCTAAATGTATAATGATCTGATAGATTTTTACACGACTGTATCGTATTTTTATGTTGTATAGATTGCTTAAAGAGCACATACTACCAACTGACAATGTGATGCCAGATTTCCGAGATGAAGCAAGAAAGATTTTGCGAAACTTGGGGATGGATTACAATTCTATCCACGCTTGTCCTAATGACTGCATTCTTTTCAGAGGGGAATACATAGACATGAAGAAGTGTCCGAAATGTGATTCCGAAAGATATCGAGTAGATCTCCACGGGACAAAAATTCCACAAAAGGTTTTGCGACATTTTCCTCTGCTTCCTCGCATCAAGCATTTCTTCGAATGTAAGTCCATGGACGCCCTAGCCTCTTCAGATTGCGCAGCCTGGAAACATATAGATGGAACATGGTCGGATTTTGCCAGGGAAGCTCGAAATTTGTGCTTAGGCCTGGCTATGGATGGCGTAAATACATTTGGTTAAAGATCAACATCTTACAGTGTATGGCCCGTTGTCATCGTCAACTACAACATTCCCCGTGGTTGACTACGAAGAAGGGGCACCTATGGCTAAGCTTGATTGTGCCAGGGCAATATAAAGTGGGGAATATGGATGTGTATCTTCTTCCACTATTGGAAGAGCTACAACAATTGTGGATTGGCATAGAGGTGGTGGATATGAGCCGACACACAGGACGACGGAATGCTTTGATCAGAGGCATTCTAATGTGGACCATGCATGACTATCCCGGGCTAACAGAATGCTCATGTGATCTATTGACACTCCTCACTCAGACACTGTAAATCTTGTTTTTTCCCATACTTGATCTATTATCATGTGTATACATGCAGGGCTTCAAACAAGCGGATACAGAGCATGTGTCACATGTGGACCTAGACTGAATGCACGTAGGGCGCCCTCACTGAAGAAGCAAATCTACGAAGGTCATCAAGCGTATCTTCCAGAGAATCATGTGTTACGCGACGGCTTTTTGGGAAGAGAGCCACCAAGGATGTCTGCACAAGCATGGTTAGAGCAGAAGGAGATGTGCGATGACGGATTGCCTCCAGGGATGAGGAGACTATCTCTATGGTACGAGTTACCATACTGGCCCCGACTCATGATCAATCACTTGCTCGATCCAATGCACATATTCAAGAATGTGGGTAATCTACTATGGGACCATCTGACCGGTAAGAAAGATACTTTGGGAGCCAGAGTTGACCTTAGAAAAGTGGATCGTATGGAGCAATATTGGCCGCAAACAGCGTCTGATGGATCGATAAAACTCCCTAAAGCACCATGGATTTTCACAGGATCCCAAGAACGCAAAGTAAAAGAGACCATTCGATCTTTGCGGACCCCCACTGGCATAATGCACTCGCTCCGAACGTGTTTTACTAAAGAAGGAAAGCTTACCGGTTTGAAGTCACACGATTGGCATAAAATGTGTCAGGTACGTTCATAGTGGACTTTAATATCATTGCATAAAATGTGGACTTTAATATCATTGCTGCACATACTTTACAGTTTATTTTACCGGTTGCCATTGAGGGATGTTTGTCTTTCGACATCCGTAACACAATCTACAAACTTGCAAAGCTGGTGCAATGGATCTCACAAAAGGAGATCAACGTAGACTCCATACCATTCGCCAAACTAAATGCTGCGGAGCTTGTGTGCATGTTTGAACAACATTTTCCTACTACCATGCTAACCATTCAGGTGCATCTTCTTGTTCACATAGTTGATGAGGTGGAAATAGCTGGCATAGTTCATTCATGATGGGTGTTCTTCTTAGAACGTTTCATGAAAACGCTTAAGGGATATGTGCGTCAAAAGGCACGTCCGGAGGGTAGCATGGCAGAAGGTTGGTTGGTATCAGAGTCCCTAGTGTACATTGGAGAGTGGCTAGACGGATTTGATACAGCCCGGGACACGCTATGGCGAACCATAGATGATGAGCGCATATCTGGGATTGTCATGTGAAATCTCGGTGTTGAGAAGAAGATGACGGAAGATCTAGAGGCTAAAATCAACCGATTTTGCATGGTTCACAATCCAGTGATGCAAAAGTGGATTTCACAATATGAGGATGCAAAGCAAGAGCGACAAAGGGCACGAATCGAGTGCAGACGGGGAAGACGACCATCGATGCACTATCCGAAGGTTCTGGAGAGCCTACCAACCTTCATGAGCTTAAGATGGTTGCACAACCAATTGAAAAGCGCACAACAATGCGGTGACGAAGTGATTGAGGAAGAGTGGGAGTACTCTCGGGGTTGCGCGACCAAGGTAAGTTTGCAATGTATGACTAGCTAGTGATTTTATTTCTAAACGTTTGAACGGCCACTCATAATCTTTGTTCGTTGTAGTATAAGTCATACACATCAGCATGGTATAAAGGTCGACATTTTAGGGTGGAACGAATCGACAAAAAGCGTTTTACTCAAGATTGTGGAATCATGGAGAAATTTGAACCGTCTAGTCGACGACGTTCCTCTGATGCAGATCCTGTGGTGGCGGAACTCACTTACTTCGGCATGCTGCAAGAGATTTTGAGGATCGATTACAGAGGATTTTTTGTCGACTTGTTCGACGTGCAATGGTTCAAGATAATCATGGAGGGTCGCAACGCTACTGTGCGTAGAGGAGATTCTGGTTTTCTTGAGGTGGATTCTACTAAGAAATGGACTGACCTAAGAGACACTTTCCTACTACCCTAGCATTGTGACATCCCCCTTTTACAAGTTATGTGCTTGAAAGCTCTCATGTAAGTTATGTGGCTCTGGCAGGTAATATTTCATCCTACAAAGTCTACATCAAACTAGTGGTACGTCATAGAGGTAGCCCCTCGTAGTACAAGGACATATGAAGGCTACCATGTGCCAATCACAACGGCATCAATGGAGGAGATCAAAGAAGATGCTCAATCAGAAGCCGCTGCGGTGGTGCCAGACGAGCATCAAGATGCTACTACTCTATATGGGGTGCATGCAGAGGAGCTACAAAATCAAAACAGAGGATATGTGTTTAAACGGAGAGCTCTATATAGATATAGGAAGTTATGTTGAGTTATGCGAGGATGAGAGAGAGATCTCTTAAAGCCACAAATATTGTATTTGAACAATTTTTCTCCGTGTTGTAAAAGCTCTGGCTCTGTAAGTACCTTCCATGGTGTATAACGCTCTTTTCTACTCGCGCTCACATCTTTTGATTGAAAATTTTGAGTTTTCGACTTGCCTCTTCTATCACTCAATTCATTGCGTCATTGTATTTATATGCGTCATTACGTCATTGTATTTAATGGTCTTTGCGTCATTGTCTACTCTATTCATTCAATATTAAGTTTAAATATTCGTGTGTTTAATGCAGGTATGGATGATGAGGAGTTTCTTTCTTCTTTGTCACCGCAGCAGAGACAGTCGTACGTGGAGCGTCATCGCTCTAGCGCATCATCGCGCGTTCCTATTCCATCCGCATCTCCCTCTATTTCGGAGCATTCGGCGCGCTCCGAAGCTTTGGCATCGACGAGACGAGCTTCACACTCGTCTAGACACCGGCGCTCTAGTGGTGGCGGTGGAGGTTGTTGTGGGGATTCCGCCACCGATGCCTCCACACCGCCTCGTGTTCGACGAGGCTCTTTACCCTCCCCTTATTTGCCCGCCCCCACACGAGCCACAGCATCGCCATCTACGCCAGGTTTTGCACGGCTGACTGTTCCTAGCAGCTACACACCTCTATCTACTCTTCCAGGAGACACCCCACTCGACACTCCTCGCTTCCGGGCCCAGACGCCGGTGGAGACACCTGACTTCCGTACCCCCATCGACACGCCGCTAGAGACCCCTGCCGGGACACCCAGGTTCACGAGTCACCGGCCAGAGGGCTTGCCTTACTCCGTCGACTTCAGCGGCGGCATCATCATGGATGATGACGGCAAGAAGCTGATCTCGCGCATGCGTGGTCTTTGCTCTCAGCTGTTTAGACACTACATACTAAACAAATGGAATGAAGTACCAAGTGATTTAAAAAATAGAGTCATCAGCATACTTCATGATGAGTTTCCCGTTCCAACACGGGATCAGCGCTTCAATGAAGACTTGATGAAGATTCGAATGCGCGAATACTGCAAACACAAGCGTTCCGAAGTGCAAAAAGCAATCAAGCATGGGTGGAACAGGCCAGATTGGCTTGCCAAAGAAGATTGGAAGAATGCGAAGAAAGCAGCGCGTGAGAATCCCGACAAGTGGAAGCAACAAAAGGATGCAGCCAGAGCGCGAGTAGAGGCAGGGAGCTCGCACCACTTGGGGAGCGGTGGATGGGCATCATTTGAGGCCGATTTTGTAAGTGTTTTCGCATTGCTCTTTATGTTCGATAGTTTAGGGTTTATGAGTTTTTTAATTCTAACATAATGAATTCTTTGTATGTTTTGACAGTGGTCGATGACAGGACGTGATCCCACACCGTACGAGCACGAGTACGCAGGCAGGAAGGGCTTAAACGCCCTGATGGACATTCTCAGTTCTCGCGGCGGCATGGTTAGTATTAGGGTTTACTCTTTTCTATTTTTTGTATTGTTTTATAAATGTCGTTATATGTTTATACTTACTGAAAGCTGTCTTATTGTCTTTTTTTGCAAAATCCGACAGATACGCCGCTTGGACGCGATGAGACGTCTGACTAGACGACGTCAGTTTAGCCGTAGCTAGATAGCATTAGTTTAGGGTTTCTCATAGCTTATGTATCATGAGATGGATTTTATACGTCTTTTTGAACCATGTATATTATTACATTTGTCACCGCAGTTCATTTTGCCAATCAATTCTTTATGCCTATGATGTTGTACAATTGTCATTATTACATTTGCCAATCAATTCATTTTGCCTATAATGTGTACAATTGTCAATTTTACGCTTGTCAATTTTGCAAACAATGCGTCTTGTGGGTGACTATTTTGGGTCTATTTTCTACCCTTGCACTTTTTTTAAAAAGTGAATCAAGTACAATATGGTTGATGGGTGGTAGGGCATTCAATGCCCTGTCACCAAAAAAAAATTCTCTCGGGCGTCGCTATAACCGTCGCTATTTATGGCTCTGTAGCGTTGCTATGAGCGTCGCTATAGACTTCTGTGTAAACGTCGCTATAACCGTCGCTATGAGCGTCTCTATATAGCGATGAATATATCGACGCATATAGCGACGCTCTCGTAGCGACGGTTTTAGCGACGCCGGGGGTTATAAAAACCCAGTGTATTTCCGTCGCTAACAGCGTCACAAGAGCACACAACCTCTTGTAGTGTTCCAGGTAGTGGAGTGTTTTGCGAATGGTACTTATCAGTTGGCTAACCTGGACGGGATTTTATGTAAGTCAAGGGTAAATGGATTGCGTCTTAAATTGTATCCTGCCAGGTTAATGATGGTGGAGCAAGATGAGCTGTCTGTGGAGGAAGTATTGTTGGTGAGAGATGAGGAGACTTGTGACGCTGTGAGTCTCATATCTCTTTTTGCTGCTGCTGATCATGAATGATCTAGCAGGCTAGGGGATGGGCAAATTATGTCCTGAGTTTTTTGGAGAAAGTGATTGTGCATATGTACATACCCATGCATGGTGCATCGAATAAAGAATTGCCCATTTTCCAGAGCCAGGTGATTATGTGGGACCCACATGTATGGAGGTAGGACAACATGTACATAGTGCATCGATTTTCACTATCACCAGTACCAGTGTGTTTTTTCTATAATAATGAGGATTTGGTAGTGCGTAAAACTTCTTGAGGAAGCTATTCGCGGGCCGACGACATGAGGTATGCAGGTGCATCAGATGGCATCTAGTTGCGTAAGGAGGTCGAATGGGGTCAATAGTTGCACGTCGATAAGTACGAACACGTTTTCTTGTGATAATTATGCAGAAAGGTCATCATGAGGACCATATTTTGGGGCCACTTCACGTGGTTGTAGGATGCATTATTGGAAAAATTTGAGTGCCAAGTGTGCGAATGGATGCAGCAGGGTGACAACTATGCACTGTGAGGTCAGTGTTTGGCCTATTCGGGGTCTGTTTGAGGTCAACTAAAAGGCCAAGGGTTCCCAAGTAATAAAGCTAAGTGTGGGAACTGAAAAAAAGGAGAGAAGACGAGAAAAAACATGGAGAGAAGAGGAGGAACAGCCGCAACTGTGTTTTTGCTCTTTTTGGAGCCTGTTTTGGTCGTAAACTGCTCATCCGATGTCGGATTTGAGCACTTTGACATTGTAGACTGGGGTTTTGGGCCGTTCTCAACGTGATGGAACTATCCATTTTGCCAAATTCCTCAAATTTTTTTATTTTTATTTTTGACTGTGTAAGTTTCTCCTATGAGCGAAGCTTCTTCTCCAATTTGTAATTGTATCTGGCATATTTTACCCATATTGTGTGAGCTATTTTCCCATTGGTGTTGGCCCAAGCTCAATTGTATCTAAACATAAAAAATTCTCCTCTTTTGAGCTGAGGTTTTTGGGTGTATGTGTGTGCCTCTCTCTCTGTGTGGAGTGGGCAAATGGATACTCTCTCCTCTCACTCCATCGGTGTGTTCCCTGTCTCGGCCAGGTGGGTTGTGTAAGCCGAGTGGTTCCCCATAGTGTGTGTGTGTATATCATTCCAAGAGTGTGTGTCGGGTCATTATATAGGCGTTGTATGTGTTTCCATCCCGCTCACAGTCTCACCGTCGCAAAATCCTTTGTGATTCTCTAGTTTTATCTCTCTATGGAGATGATCATTTGCGTCGGGAATTTGATCCAGTGTAGGAAAAGATTGATGATTTCGTGATTGAAGTTGTGGAACAGTGTTGGTTGAAACTGGGCAGTGCATTCCCTATTTCATTTGAACTGGCTCTATGCTCTAATGCATAAAGAAGAGAATGGGGTGTAGGAGGGCCTCTTTATTTGGCAGTTTAAGGAAGTCAAACCTTTAGTATTAAGAAAGTAATCAAAGGATGGATTTTAAATTCAAACATGCAGAAAGGCTAGTTTATTTGAATTCAAAGTTCCCCCCAAAATGGAATTTAAAATCTAGCTAGTAAAACCATATCATGTAGCATATCTATGGAAAGAGCTCAATGCGTAGATTGTAGATCTATGATCTTCTCTCAATTTGGAGATCATATGTGGTAGTTATGGAAGGCCAAAAATCATAAAATTTTCCATCTCCTTTTTGACCACTCTTACACATCTCTTACACACCCACCATTCTTGCACACATGGCGTACACGCATTCGTCAAAGTGTTAATCACCTCCATAAGCTCATGGCAAATAAAGAGGCCTTCCTACACCCCATCCTCTTCCTAATGGGAGTAATGCATAACACAGTAAAGAAATTATTGAGCTAGGTCACTAGAAGCTTTGGTAGTATGGTTAAAGGTCCAAGCCAAACCTAGAATCAAAGAGCAAATGCAGCTTGTGGCATAGCTACATTCAGAATTGAAGAGCAAGTATAAAAGTCTCTTCAAAACGTCCTAGGACAGAAGAGGATGTGCCTCCTCCTTCAGGTGTTGAGCCCTTAGCTATATACGTGGATAATACTACATGTCCTGCTTTCCTACACTTACTTGGGGGAACATTTTATCTTTCACTTGCAAGCACCCCAATTAACTGAAGGATGTTTTGCAAATGTGAAGCAAGCTTCAGTGGCTCATCCTTTCTTCAAAGATCGTGTCTATGCGGAAAAGATCTACAGGCACTATATGGGAAGCAAGCCAACATTACAAACAATGCTAGATAAAGCAACTTCTACTTCTATTCAGCATGGTGGCATGATATTTCCCTGTGCTCTTGTTTGTTATAGCAAAAGGCCTATACTGATCTTCAAGATTTGGAATGGAGGTCACCTTGAGGAGTGGATTCAAACATGGCATCATGATGGAAGCAAGCCCCCAATCACAAAGTTTCAACACACATCTAGAACCATACAACAGCTCATAGATGACATTTTGCCGATCTGCAATGCTCCTTTACAGAAGATGAAATTCTTGCATACTCAGGACTTCATTCACAACAATTTACACACTAAAAATATTCTACTACATTTTGGCAAGCAAGATGTGTATGATGGAATCACGGACTGGGGACAAAGTACACCATCAAACACTTTGGCAACATTTCCCAAGCTACCAAATCTCAACCCTCAAACTAGAGCTCAATTCGAGCGAGATTATCCATGAACTATCCCTGAAAATATTAGCACCAATCCTCCTCCTTTCAGCAAAGCATCTGATATATATAGTTTGTCATATATTCTTCGATGCTTGGTTGCATGTATTCCAGAGCCCTCTGAGGTTCTCAAGTGTAATTTTTTGTGAAATGTAAACAAACATCTTGCCATTGGAGAATTATCCAAACCCTTAGATAGACCTAAAATATGAGATTTAAGCCTTCTTTTGAATGGACCCCATAATGTTGGCTATCATGTTGTAACCTAATTTGGCTTGAGGCACTACAAGAGGTTGTGTGCTCTTGTGACGCTGTTAGCGACGGAAATACACTGGGTTTTTATAACCCCCGGCGTCGCTAATAGCGTCGCTATATGCGTCGCTATACGGGTCGCTATATACGTCCCTATGAGCGTCGCTATATAGCAACGCATATAGCGATGTGTACAGCGACGCATATAGCGACGTTTAAACAGAAGTCTATAGCGACGCTACAGAGCCATAAATAGCGACGGTTATAGCGACGCCCGAGAGAAATTTTTTTTGGTGACAGGGCATTGAATGCCCTACCACCCATCAACCATATTGTACTTGATTCACTTTTTAAAAAAAGTGCAAGGGTAGATAATAGGCCCAAAATAGTCACCCACAAGACGCATTGTTTGCAAAATTGACAAGCGTAAAATTGACAATTGTACACATCATAGGCAAAATGAATTGATTGGCAAATGTAATAATGACAATTGTACAACATCATAGGCATAAAGAATTGATTGGCAAAATGAACTGCGGTGACAAATGTAATAATATACATGGTTCAAAAAAACGTATAAAATCCGTCTCATGATACATAAGCTATGAGAAACCCTAAACTAATGCTATCTAGCTATGGCCAAACTGACGTCGTCTAGTCAGACGTCTCATCCCGACCAAGCGGCGTATCTGTCGGATTCTGCAAAAAAAGACAATAAGACAGCTTTCAGTAAGTATAAACATATAATGACATTTATAAAACAATACAAAAAATAGAAAAGAGTAAACCCTAATACTAACCATGCCGCCGCGAGAACTGAGAATGTCCATCAGGGCGTTTAAGCCCTTCCTGCCTGCGTACTCGCGCTCGTACGGTGTGGGATCACGTCCTGTCATCGACCACTGTCAAAACATACAAAGATTTCATTATGTTAGAATTAAAAAACTCATAAACCCTAAACTATCGAACATAAAGAGCAATGCGAAAACACTTACAAAATCGGCCTCAAATGATGCCCATCCACCGCTCCCCAAGTGGTACGAGCTCCCTGCCTCTACTCGCGCTCAGGCTGCATCCTTTTGTTGCTTCCACTTGTCGGGATTCTCGCGCGCTGCTTTCTTCGCATTCTTCCAATCTTCTTTGGCCAGCCAATCTGGCCTGTTCCACCCATGCTTGATTGCTTTTTGCACTTTGGAACGATTGTGTTTGCAGTATTCGCGCATTCCAATCTTCATCAGGTCTTCATTGAAGCGCTGATCCCGTGTTGGAACGGGAAACTCATCATGAAGTATGCGGATGACTCTCTTTTTTAAATCACTTGGTACTTCAGTCCATTTGTTTAGTATGTAGTGTCTAAACAGCTGAGAGCAAAGACCACGCATGCGCGAGATCACCTTCTTGCCATCATCATCCATGATGATGCCGCCGCTGACGTCGACAGAGTAAGGCAAGCCCTCTAGCTGGTACGCATGAACCTGGGTGTCCCGGCAGGGGTCTCTAGCGGCGTGTCGATGGGGGTACGGACGTCAGGTGTCTCCACCGGCGTCTCGGCCCCGAAGCGAGGATTGGCGAGAGGGGTGGCTCTGGCGGAGTAGGTAGAGGTGTGTAGCTGCTAGGAACAGTCAGTCGTGCAAAACCTGGCGTAGATGGCGATGTTGTGGCTGGTGTGGGGGCGGGCAAAGAAGGGGAGGGTAAAGAGCCTCGTCGAACACGAGGCGGTGTGGAGGCATCGGTGGCGGAATCCCCACAACAACCGCCACCGCCACCACTAGAGCGCCGGTGTCTAGACGAGTGTGAAGCTCGTCTCGTCGACGCCGAAGCTTTGGAGGGCGCCGAATGCTCCGAAAGAGAGGGAGATGCGGATGGATTAGGAACGCGCGATGATGCGCCAGAGCGATGACGCTCCATGTACCAATGTCTCTGCTGCGGTGACAAATAAGAAAGAAACTCCTCATCATCCATACCTGCATTAAACACACGAATATTTAAACTTAATATTGAATGAATAGAGTAGACAATGATGCAAAGACCATTAAATACAATGACGTAATGACGCATATAAATACAATGACGCAATGAATTGAGTGATAGAAGAGGCAAGTCGAAAACTCAGAATTTTCAATCAAAAGATGTGAGCGCGAGTAGAAAAGAGCGTTATACACCATGGAAGGTACTTAGAGAGCCAGAGCTTTTACAACATGGAGCAAAATTGTTCAAATACAATATTTGTGGCTTTAAGAGATCTCTCTCTCATCCTCGCATAACTCAGCATAACTTCCTATATCTATATAGAGCTCTCCGTTTAAACACATATCCTCTGTTTGATTTTGTAGCTCCTCTGCATGCACCCCATATAGAGTAGTACCATCTTGATGCTCGTCTAGCACCACCGCAGCGGCTTCTAATTGAGCATCTTCTCTGATCTCCTCCATTGATGCCGTTGTGATTGGCACATGGTAGCCTTCATACGTCCTTGCACTACGAGGGGCTACCTCTATGACGTACCACCAATTTGATGTAGACTTTGTAGGATGAAATATTACCTGCGAGAGCCACATAACTTACATGAGAGCTTTCAAGCACATAACTTGTAAAAGGGGGATGTTAACTATTTACATACTTAGTTGTTCACAATGCTCGGGTAGTACGAAAGTGTCTCTTAGGTCAGTCCATTTCTTAGTAGAATCCACCTCAAGAAAACCAGACTCTCCTCTACGCACAATAGCGTTGCGACCCTCCATGATTATCTTGAACCATTGCACGTCGAACAAGTCGACAAAAAATCCTCTGTAATCGATCCTCAAAATCTCTTGCAGCGTGCCGAAGTAAGTGAGTTTCGCTACCACGGGATCTGCATCAGAGCAACGTCGTCGACTAGATGTTCAAATTTTTCCATGATTCCACAATCTTGAGTAAAACGCTTTTTGTCGATTCGTTCCACCCTAAAATGTCGACCTTTACACCATGCTGCTGTGTATGACTTATACTACAACGAACAAAAATTATGAGTGGCTATTTAAACTTTAGAAATAAAGTCACTAGCTAGTCGTACATTGCAAACTTACCTTGGTCGCGCAACCCCCAGAGTGCTCCCACTCTTCCTCAGTCACTTCGTCACCGCATTGTTGTGCGCTTTTCAATTGGTTGTGCAACCATCTTAAGCTCATGAAGGTTGGTAGGCTCTCCAGAACCGTCGGATAGTGCATCGGTGGTCGTCTTCCCCGTCTCCACTCGATTCGTGCCCTTTGTCGCTCTTGCTTTGCATCCTCATATTGTGAAATCCACTTTTGCATCACTGGATTGTGAAGCATGCAAAATCGGTTGATTTTAGCCTCTAGATCTTCCGTCATCTTCTTCTCTACACCGAGATTGCACATGACAATCCCAGATATGCGCTCATCATCTATGGTTCTCCATAGCGTGTCCCGGGCTTTATCAAATCCATCTAGCCACTCTCCAATGTACACTAGGGACTCTGATACCAACCAACCTTCTGCCATGCTACCCTCCGGACGTGCCTTTTGACACACATATCCCTTAAGCGTTTTCATGAAACTTTCTAAGAAGAACATCCATCTGGAATGAACTGTGCCAGCTATTTCCACCTCATCAACTATGTGAACAAGAAGATGCACCTGAATGGTTAGCATGGTAGTAGGAAAATGTTTCTCAAACATTCACAGAAGCTCCGCAGCATTTAGTTTGGCGAATGGTATGGAGTCTACGTTGATCTCCTTTTGTGAGATCCATTGCACCAGCTTTGCAAGTTTGTAGATTGTGTTACGGATGTCGAGAGACAAACATCCCTCAATGTCAACCGGTAAAATAAACTGTAAAGTATGTGCAGCAATGATATTAAAGTCCACATTTTATGCAATGATATTTAATTCCACTATGAACGTACCTGACACATTTTATGCCAATCGTGTGACTTCAAACCGGTAAGCTTTCCTTCTTTAGTAAAACACGTTCGGAGCGAGTGCATTACGCCAGTGGGGGTCTGCAAAGATCGAATGGTCTCTTTTACTTTGCGTTCTTGGGCTCCTGTGAAAATCCATGGTGCTTTAGGGAGTTTTATCGATCCATCAGACGCTGTTTGCGGCCAATATTGCTCCATACGATCCACATTTCTAAGGTCAACTCTGGCTCCCAAAGTATCTTTCTTGCCGGTCAGATGGTCCCATAGTAGATTACACACATTCTTGAATATGTGCATTGGATCGAGCAATTGATTGATCATGAGTCGGGGCCAGTATGGTAACTCGTACCATAGAGATAGTCTCTTCATCCCTGGAGGCAATCCGTCATCGCACATCTCCTTCTACTCTAACCATGCTTGTGCAGATATCCTTGGTGGCTCTCTTCCCAAAAAGCCGTCGCGTAACACATGATTCTCTGGAAGATACGCTTGATGACCTTCCTAGATTTGCTTCTTCAGTGAGGGCGCCCTACGTGCATTCAGTCTAGGTCCACATGTGACACATGCTCTGTATCCGCTTGTTTGAAGACCTACATGTATACACATGATAATAGATCAACTATGGGAAACAACAAGATTTACAGTGTCTGAGTGAGGAGTGTCAATAGATCACCTGAGCATTTTGTTAGCCCGGGATAGTCATGCATGGTCCACATTAGAATGCCTCTGATCAAAGCATTCCGTCATCCTGTGTGTCGGCTCATATCCACCACCTCTATGCCAATCCACAATTGTTGTAGCTCTCCCAATAGTGGACGATGATACACATCCATATTCCCCACTTTATATCGCCCTGGCACAATCAAGCTTAGCCATAGGTGCCGCTTCTACGTAGTCAGCCACGGGGGAATATTGTAGTTGCGATGACAACGGGCCATACACTGTAAGATGTTGATCTTTGACCAAATGGATTTACGCCATCCATAGCCAGGCCTAAGCGCAAATTTCGAGCTTCCCTGGAAAAATCCAACCATGTTCCATCTATATGTTTCCAGGCTGCGCAATCTGTAGGAATTCGTAGCACACAATCCGAAGATTTATTCTCCTCATGCCATGATGCTAGGGCGGCCATGGACTTACATTCGAAGAAATGCTTGATGCGAGGAAGCAGAGGAAAATGTCGCAAAACCTTTTGTGGAATTTTTGTCCCGTGGAGATCTACTCGATATCTTTCGGAATCACATTTCGGACACTTCTCCATGTCTATGTATTCCCCTCTGAAAAGAATGCAGTCATTAGGACAAGCGTGGATAGAATTGTAATCCATCCCCAAGTTTCGCAAAATCTTTCTTGCTTCATCTCGGGAATCTGGCATCACATTGTCAGCTGGTAGTATGTGCTCTTTAAGCAATCTACACAACATAAAAATACGATATAGTCGTGTGAAAATCTATAAGATCATTATACATTTAGAGTTTTATTAAAGTAAACTAATTGTAATAGATCACCTGAAAAACGATGTGACGCTAGTGTCACTCCATCCAAACTTTGCCTGCATGTTGAGAAGAACCAGGAGTGCTTTCAATCTAGACATACGTGCTCCATTATACAATGGCGTATCGGCTTCACTTTTCATATCATCATAGATAAGCCTTTCTGAATCCATGATCGTCTCGATCATTTCATCAATATCGGGCTCAAACATTGCCTCGTTGGGAATGTGCTCTGCATGATCATCCCCCAAGCTATCAGAGGCTACATCTTGTGGCCTCACATATGCTGCTTGACCAAAGCGCCTGCGAACACGTCTATTGGGTTGCAAGATTGCTGCTTGTTGGCCAGCATCAGAGTCCGACGAGTTATAATTGGCAACAACTTGATCTATAATAGATGGATCGAACTCGCCAAATTCGCGAACGTGCTGCAAAGAAACACGTCTTGTCCGTCGCACAGCATGCTTGTATTGATTACAAGGACATAAGACCCTCGCTGAGAGATAGGTGTTTCGGTTGGACGGTCCCACATCCTCGTCACTACTCATAATGAGGATAAAAATCTTATAACCTAAACAAAGAATTTAATATTCTATTGGCATTCTCTGTCTTATCTCTCTCTCTCTCTCTCTCTCTCTCTACCTCACATTCTCTAGTCATGTCCAATCCCCGCACACCTCGGTCTAGAGGTGCACGGAGATCAGAACCACCGGGTTATAATCTCGTCTTTATTGGTCAATACCTATATTTGTGGGTACAAGAAATCTACAGACCCACGTCTACATGATACTGCATGTAGTGGACAAAACCCCTTTGCCTCTTCTCTAGCTGTAGCACTTCACAGCATCTTAACATCTTTTCACAGTAGATCTTTTCACTGTTCGTCTAACTCTAAACCCTAAACCGTAAGTAATTCTTGTGTGGACTCGATCTAACGTAAATAAGCATAAATCTAAATAAACGTAAATCTAACTAAAAATAAACCTAAATCTAATTTAACGTAAGTCTACATCTAACCTAATCTTTAACGTCTTTCTGGATAGTTTCCTACGACGTTAAAACTCTCTTCTTCTTGTGTGTGTGTGTGTGTGTGTGTGTGTGTGTGTGTGTGTGTGGGTAAACCTAAATAAACCTAAGTCTAATCTAATATAACATAAATCTAAATCTAACGTAAATTATGTTATATTAAAAACAAAGAACTAAACTAACAGGGATTATAAGAACCTTAAAACTAATTTTTCACATAACTCGGCAAGAGTTGGCATTCTCATCACTAAAGATGTGAGAGTTAACTTCCGGCGGTGACGCTGCCTCATCTCTATCCACATGTGACGACAGCAATTGGCCCTTTGGACCGTTCTTGCTCTTGTTACTAACTTTGAAGTTGCTGTAGAATGACTAGAGGTTGTCTAGATGGTCATTGTCGGGGATGTAGTGACTCTTGCCGCCCTGAAGATCCACCTTCTTCCCTATCTTCTGAAGACATTTCATGAGTACTTTTGGATCGACGGAGCCCACCATGAGTGAAGGCAACAATACCCTATATTCCATTGAGGGCTTTCTTCACCCGCTTCATGCAGGCATCGCAGTCTATGGAGACATAAATCTAATCTAATATAACGTAAATCTAAATCTAGCGTAAATAAACGTAAATCTAACTAAAAATAAACCTAAATCTAATCTAATTTAACTTAAATAAACCTAAATCTAATTTAACGTAAGTCTACATCTAACCTAATCTTTAACGTCTTTTAGGATAGTTTCCTACGACGTTATAACTCTCTTCTTCTTGTGTGTGTGCGCATGTGTGGATGTGTATGCCAATAAAAAGAGATAAATGGTATAACCTTTCTATCACCCATGCCAAGTATGATAGATTGGTTATGCCATTTCCCTCTTGAATAATAGGTCTTGAGTTCAACTCCTCGTCGGCTAGATCTTTAGGTCTTTTAATTTTAATTAGTTTCCTACGACGTTAAATTAGTTTCTCTCTCTTTCTCTCTCAATGTGTGTGCATTTTTTTGTTTATGCATGTTTTCTCTCTCTTTTCCTCTCTCAATGTGTGCGTTTTTTGTTTATGCATGTTCTCTCTCTCTTTTCCTCTCTCAATGTGTGCGTTTTTTGTTTATGCATGCTCTCTCTCTCTTTTCCTCTCTCAATGTGTGTGTGCATTATTTGTTTATGTATGTGTGTGTGTGTTTTTGTTTATATTTGTACTCTTTCTCTCTCTCTGTCTCAAAAACACTATGTATGTGTGTGTGTGTGTGTGTGTGTGAGAGAGAGAGAGAGGGAGGGAGAGAGAAAGAGGGGAAGGGAACATGAGAGTGAGGAGAGGGAAGGAGCATACCTGGCTCTCCTTCCTCTCCTCGTGTGTGTGTGTGTGTGGAGAAGAAAGAGAGAGAGAGAGAGAGAGAGGGAGAGGGTTACCTGCTCTTGCTTGAGGGCGCCGAAAAACTCAGATCTGAGATCTGATTTTTTGGGCGCTCTCTGTTATTTTTTTAGCCCAGCCGGCGTCGCTATGAGCGTCACAAATTTACAAGTAAATTTGCGACGCTCATAGCGACGCCGGGAATTTTTTTTTTTTGAGCGTCGCTGTGTGAGCGTCGCTAATATGAATAGCCTCTTGTAGTGAGGCAATTGTATTTTTAGTTACATCTTTAAAGTTCTTCAAGTGCAACGGCTTTCAAGTATGGAAGATATTGCTCCGGACTAGAATGCACAACAACCTAATGATATTTTGCTTAATCATGCATTGGCACAACAAATTTACAAAGAGGAAGAGATTCGGGTGGCTCAAGGAGATCTTAGCGCTTTGGCTGCATCCCAAGAAGACGAATCAGAACTTCAAGGGGAGCCGCTAAACTACATGCAATGCATACAGCTAAGCCCAAATAGTTTTGTACGCAATACATTATTTGGAGTTAGTGGAAATGCTAAGGGTTCCGCTCCCTTGAAAGTTTCAAATTTGCAACACACTGTCCTCACGAGACATATCCTTTCAAGATTTATCCAAGTATATAAATCACCACCAAATAATAATCAAGTGGCAATTTACTTTGTGCAACACTGCTATTGTTATTATGTATTGTGGCTCAAAGTAGATTGGTATGATCGTCGCACTACAGGAGGCATCAGCAAAGGACACCCAATCGAGAAGATTCATGCACAAGAAGCCAATAAATAAGACCCTCCTTGCAAGAGAGGTTACACATAGTTTCCAAAAGAAACTGCAGTCATTGAGCAGCTCATAACCCAAGGCATGGATTTGGTAAGTCAAGGAGAGACCCTAGCCATGTTGCGTGCTCGTATAGCAGAGCTAGAAAAAAAGTTGGCATGGTACAAGGCAAGATATTGGCTGTTATCGAAGAAGAGATAGGCAATGTGGGTCCAAGTGATTCATTTGGCAGTTCACAATTTTGCATATCTAATGTTTTAGGGATCCAACCCATTATTTAAATTAAATCTCTCAAATAATACTAAGCTCTTTTTGTATCTTAAACCTCAAGATTTGTAACTAAAACCTCTTTTTGATATGGAAATCTCTATTTGTTGGAACAAATGAACATGTCGGATGTTGTTGTAGTTCTGTAAGTTTTATTCTCTCTCCCTCTCTCTTCGCAACAATGATAGAAAGAAGATGGAGAGAAAGAGAGACAATGAGAGAGAGAGAGAGAGAGAGAGAGAGAGAGAGAGAGAGAGAGATTGTGAAGTTAAACTCCACACAACTTTCGCAATACAAAATTAATTGAGAATATAGTACAAATTTTATAGCTCATCCATCCCCTCAATCACAGGCACCACATGTAATCATTTCTTCGACATCTGAACATTCCGAATCAATATCTTTCGGGTTCCATTCCATTTCATAATCGGAGTTGAGCTCATTTGCAATTGCTTCGTGTGTTTCAAAGCACCCGAAGCTTTCTTATACGGCACGTGTGGCTAAGTTTGCTAGCTTATGCATAAGTCGCATGTTGCAAAATACATACACCAAGTCCGCCGCTCGTTTAGGGATTAATCGATTTCGTGTTTTAGTATGCATGAAAGCAAATGAGGACCAATTTCTTTCATAGCTACCACTGGAGGTGGCAACAGAAAATACTCTCACAGTCACATATTGAAGTTTGACTTTTTCTCCACTATACTCTTTTCACCAAACCGGTGTGCTCATCGTCTTGATAGCATCTATATGCCAAGGATCCCCAAACATTCATTCTCTGCTAGTATATGTCATCTTCTGTGTGTATGCCACCTGTCCATCCACACTACCTAATATTTGGGCACACACTTTCTTGAAATCATTGATCACTTCATTATTTGAAGATTGATCGTGCATCTGGAACTTGGGATCTAAGAGAAACCCTGCTCCATTGAAAGGAGTATGCAACTGCTCCCATCGTCTTTTAAGAAATGACATCATCATGGCTTTCTCTTTTCCTGCCTAAGATGTACAATCTTTTAACTTGTGAGAGACTTCATGCATGTACTAGTAAACCTATCCAAAGATAGAGGCTTCTTTGTCTACTAATCATATCAAATGAGTGAAGGGTTCTGTGACAGTAACAATTTTGTCTACATTTCTCCAAAAAACAGGAGAGTTTACAAGCTGATAGCATTTGGAAGCAGTAGGTTTATACTTGGGATATTTATCAAGCAAATGTCCCATCTTCTATCTGCCATTGTATCAACAAGGGCTGCTTTAACCTGCTATAGTGTAGAGGGAACCTAATACGCTGTCCCAAAACAAGTCACACAAACAATCTGTAATTTTTTTATTAGGGACTTTGTTCCAAATAAAGCATAAGAAAATGAATGATCTCTTATAAACTTCACCAAGTGGTTTGCATCTAGAAGAGTTTTCTTAATAGAAAGAACTTTTCCAAAGTCCTTTAAGAGAAGATTAAAATTGTGAGCAGCACATGGAACCCATGTAATCTCTAGATACTTTGCTTCAATTGATTTTCCAAGTGCTTTGTAGTTGAATGCATTTTTTTTGACAATGGTTGTCACATTTTTAGGTCCCCTTGCTCTTCTGATCAAACACTCATATACACCAGCAAGATATCCATTAGTTTTCTCTTTCAAGGATGTATCGATCGCTTCAAGAAAGATGGAACCTCTTGGACAAATCAATATCACATTAATCAATGGTTTCTTCTAAAAAAAATTCCAACCATCTAGACGATTGTGCGTCCATACTGTGGCACATAATCAAGAGTTGTGTGCTTTAAAATATTCTCTAATGTAGTTTTTAATTTATCTAAATAATATGTATGCATGTTATATAATCACGTACCACAAAACCCTTTTCACTGTGCTCATTAAAGCATCTTTGAAGATAGGATTTGAAATGACATTAAAAGGAATTCCAGATGCAACAAATGCTTGCATCCACTTAAGATGGAGTTCAAGCTTATCAAATGCCTGATGCAAGATAGAACCACTTCGTGCAGGTTCTTCTCCAGTCCATGCTTCACTTCGGCTTATGTTAGCAGAGCTTGCGGTACGATTAGAGCTGCAAGTCCCAGCAAAGGATGAATGACACCCTCCTTGACCTTGAGCAGGGGTCGAGGGAGGGTTTTGATCATTCACGAGTGTCATCTCCACATCCCTAGCCATAGACGGAGCTATCATTTTGGGACCTCCCTTTTTTTTGTCCCCTCAAGATGTAATCTCTTTGCTCTGAGAGCCCACTCAAGAAATTTTTCTTCAATACCTCTTGGGGGGGTTTTACAAGTTGTCATATTTCCAGGAATTTTGAACACATGTTCTTTTATTCTGTGAGCATTTTCGCTAAAATTATGGCCGCATGTCTTACACCTCAACTTTGATGTAGTCTTTCCACTAACCAATTCATTTACGTAGTTCCAATCATATCCTTTCAACATCTTCTTAAGATCTACAAACTCAAACAGGACTAACTACTAAATACACATCTAAAATTGAACTCTAATACCATTTACATTACTTTATTCGCCAACATTTCTTAAAAAAACATAAATTTTCAACCTCTTTAAATTATAAATACCAAAAATGATTTCCTTTTCAAGTGTGATCTTTCACTCTATACCTGAATCATGATAAATAACTCGCTTAATCTATCTCAATAACTTCCAATTGTGAGTAAAATCTACACAAAGCAAGATATCTTTAAAAAACCTACCTAAATTACCTCCAAGTGTGAGTGTAACTCCACACGTGGCAAGCAATCAAAATTCACTACTTATCTAAATTTCTTGTAGGTGTGAGAATACCTCTACACAAAGAAAGAGATTATTATTAATCTACCTAAATTGTTTGTAGTGTGACTATTACTCTACACATGACAGACAATAATTAGATACATCTAAACTAAGTTAGTTTGATGTGTGAACATAGTTCAACACACAACAAATAACTCCTACCTTTAACTATCTAGCTTAAGTTACTTCTAAGTGTGAACATAGTTCAACACAAAGCAAATAGCTGCTAACTTTAACAATCTTATATCACTTCCAAGTGTGAGTTTCCTCTGCACAAGGCAAGTAATCACTAACCACTTTACTTAATTTACCTCCTAGTGTAAGATATAATTCACACAATGTAGATAACGACTAAACTCAAAACTCCAAAGCCTAAAAAAAACTACATTTAACTAATTTAAGTTTTTATCCGAAGCTCTAAGTTTTTACTAAAAAGATTATATGACTAAATTTAAAATGGTTTTTTTATAAATTCTTTTGATGTTGTAAAGCTCACCTATAGATGAGATAAGGGGGAAAAGAGATCAATAGAATGAGGAAAACAATCCATTTTCATGATTTATAGAGGACTATATTTTGATCGAAATATTTATTTCGATTGAAATTCTAAGAAATTATACGATACGTTGTTTTTGCTAATGTGGCACCGTATAAGATGCCCGAATAAAGATATGTGTTGTATAATACACCCAATTAAAGCATCTTATACGTACATCATATAGCGTACAATGCAACTTAGAGTCGCACTCGCAACTATACATGCATCGTCTTGGGTACTTAAAGGATGATTTTTGCCTGAAAAGCCTGGAAAATTACTTGGGTAGTCGTTTTTGGGTGGCAATATCACTTGTACCCACTGTCTCACATGTTCCAACTCTGGTATTTATATGGACCTCGTCAACCATATCTCTTGTATCCCCAAAAGTGGCATCTATACCGACAACCTCATATGCATGAACAATGAGATCAACTACATCAATCATCGCATCTCTGCTAGCATCTATACCCACAGCCTCAGATGCATCAACAATGGGATCAACTTCATCAATAATTACATTTGTGCCAACATCTATACACACATCCTAAAATACATCAACAATGGGATTAGTTGCAGTAATAATGGCATCTATGGGAGCATCATTTACATTATCATCAATAACAGCATCTATGCCAACTTCCATAGCATTCACAATGCCATCTATCTCTACATCAACTACCATAGTATTAACAATGTTACCTATGGCAAACCCAACTACAGTAGAGGTAGATAATGTAGCCTTCTCAAGTTTATCAGGCTCTCTGCTCAACGTCTATGTGTACACCATCATGGACAGCATGCACATCAACTGCAAGGCCAGCAACATCACTTTGACTATCTGCCTCAGTTTCATTCATGACATCAACTGCTAGTACTTTCTCACATATTCTAGCTCCTCTATTAGTGAGAGCCCCAACAGTGAGAGATCCTCTATTAGTGAGAGCCCCAACATTGGCATCTATGCCCACAACCTCAATGACATCAATTGAATCAATAATGGCATTTGTGCTAGCATTCAGAACATTACCATCAACAATAGAATTTGTACTAGCATTCACAATGCCATTTCTATGAGCATCGACTCCAATAGGATCAAGAATGGCATATGTGCTAGATTCAACTATAGTAGGGGTAGATAATGTACCCTCTTCAAATTTAGCAAGATCAGCATTTGTGTGCACAACCTCCACATCAATTGCATTGAACACATCCATTGGAACATGTGAAGTAGTACTAGGCGTTGTGTAGTGATCAACTGATTTGGACCCTTATCTACATGTCCTGAAGTATAAGACTGAGGGGATTGGAGCATGCCATTAACCACCGTACCATGCCCTATATAGGCCTTGCCTAGCAAATTATAGGGATTCCCTTTACTACATGTCCACCCTCGACCTTGGCCTACTACTCAGTCTTACCCTTGGTGTCACATTACTGTCCCCTTGGAGAAGAATTTTCGTCCTCAAAAACAAAAGTGGTTGTATCTTCTTAAGAGCACTAATGTTTTCCATAATGGCATCCCTCATGGATCCAGATGTTAGTTTGATCAAAACACGGTTCATTAGAAGGTTCAACAAAATAAAAAAACATCTTGATTTTTCACATTTTTTTCCCTTTGCAACCATCGTGTGTAACCGGTCCATATCCAACATAGTGTGTAGACTCCATTTAGAACTCACATGACCATGCTAAATGAGTTATCACAACAAAGATGTACCCAAAAGAGTACCGCTTTTTACATTCCATGAAAGTAACATGCTGATGTAACTTATCAACAAAGTTTAAGTTCTTGATTTCATTATTCAACAACCCTAACAACACTAGTGTTCAAGGTTGAGAACATGACTTAAACATGAAGAGACTACACATAGTCGCAAACATGCTTTAAATTTGTGGCTAGAAAACTCCAACTAGAGTGATACGTGCTTTGTAATGGATTGCTTGGTGCCAAGGTATGCACTTTGCATATCCTTTAGCACACAATTATTCTGGTAATCTGCCTATCCTCTTTGGATAAATGATAGTATTGAGGTGTGTTTCCCCACCATTTATAGACACTCATCCAAAATGACTCGTAATAGGGATCGTAATGCCTTGCAACAGAAATCAACAATGCTATAAATAACCATCTTGGTGAACTAGAAAGTTCCACGAGCACCCAAACCAAGTCATGACCTCTTCAATGAATGTACATGCTGCTCTAAATCAGTCTTTACAAAAACACTAGGACCCATAACTGTTAGCGGGCCGTCGCGACGGACGTCTACAGCATAGCTTTTTTGTACTAACATAATGTAAATATGCAAGGAAGAAACTCGGGATGGGGAATGGAGACTTAATGAGAGTGTCAATCTCACCAAAGTGAACTCAGAGAGCTACTCATACTACGACAAAAGCAAATCAACCACTTACTAGTCAAAAAATCCGTATGCGTCCAATCTCACCACTCTAGGTCATCGCGCCTTTTCGATATTCAAACGAATTTGGAATGCAACAAAACTTAAGGAGAGGTATTACAACACCTAGGGGCACAATCCTACCATGTTCTGCAACCATCTGGGAAGGTACATAAATCACAGTCCATCACAAAAAATGTGCGAAAAATTGAAACAGAACTATATGGAAAGGTCCCCCTAAGCATAGAAACACTTATCCATGGTCAAAATATCAAAAAACTTCCATTTAAACCTTCAAATCAATGTATTTATCTCACAAGCAATGTGTCATGAACCACAACAGAATTGAGAATGGTTGAATTGTAGAGCAAGAGACAAGGAACACAATGTGCTATTCGAAAATGAATTCTGGTTACCAATCCAGGAGAAAAATGGATTACAACTTGTAGCAGCAAGAAGCTTCTCACAGTGCACGTTCAAAACTCCTTTTAGCTAATGATATCCTTTAGTCTAAAACTAAGGGTTTTGACTTAAAGGCTAAGGGAACTTTTCTACGATCATTAAACCACTTACAAGGGTGTAGATTCAGAGAGGCTGAAAGGACATGCCAAAATGTATTACAATTACAAATCTTTATTAGCTGAATTACACAGCTTCGTTCAAAAAAATGAGTGAGTTTTAAAGGGTTTGGTGTACATCCACATGTTACGTGTCAGTTTGATATGTCCACCAAACATTCCCCCCTTCCTATTCATTGCACGTCCTCATGCAATCGGTGTCTGACTATAGTCTATTGTCTTTTCTTTAGTGTTGTAGTGATGTGCCTGAACTTCTACGCTCTTTCCTCGATCTCCACTTTTGTTGCCAGCTCTCTGGGTTATTGCTGAGAGTACTTTGATATTCTATATGGTGGGCTGGCATATCTTTTGTCATGGGATTGAATATGGAGGAGTCCACCTCAAAGAATCTGGTTATAAACACCTCCTCGAAAGTCTACATGTAGTGGGAGGGTAGGAACATGACTCTTGCATACAATACCATGATGATGTTCTTTCTTGGGATTTATGTCTCCATATTTCACAAAAATCTGCCAGGGATGCTCTGCTGTCTCTATATCATTGAAAACCATTCTGCAGGTGATTAGCATCTTGGCAATTTTCACGAGCATCTGGCATGCGAGATTCGGGATCTCCTCCATCATGTTAATGACCCATTTGAGTGTCTGAACCATATACTTCTTTGACGGGGGGTTGTTATAGATTGGCTTTGTTATGACCGGGTAGTTCAATATCGCTGGCCTTTTGCTTTGCCAAGAGTAAAAGCTGTCCCAGGATCGCCGTTTGTTGATGGGACAGTCAGTTGGGTCGATCCTGAGGTGTTGTGGAGCGTTCTTGTGGTAGGTTTTGCCTATTGGTCATTGCTCAAACCACTCCTTTCGCTAGAAAGGTTGATTGCCAATGATGGTCTCAATTTGAATTGAACTGATAGGAACATCCCTGTAATCCCCTTGGCTGTTTGGTTCAAGGTTCGGTAGCATTCTTTGTTGCCACAATCTAGCCTCCTGCCGCATCAATGTCAAGGCGATCATCTCATGCCCGAGGTTTTTTACCACCTCATCTGGAGTGATAATGAGTAGCACAACTGATTCCAGCACTCTCAATTCATACTGCAGGTATTCCTTGTGCGAGGGGTCTTTGACTTTTGAGATTCAGTGCTGAATTTCTTCCTTGGTCGAGATGCATGTCGTGGCTAGATCTGCAGATTCATATTTTGCTTTTCTAGTGCTTGTAGTTGGCACATCTACAAAGTCCACTGGGGCTGTTTGTTGAGGCTTTTCTTGAATTTCCCTCAGAGTCTCCAAAATCCCCCCTTGCCTCTACCAAATGCTTCTTCAGTTCTTCAAGTTCCTCGTCTTTGGGTTTTTGCAGTGCCCTATGTCCTGCTGTCCTGATTTGTCTATCATATTTTTCCTGAGCAAGGGCCTCTTTTAGATCTTTAACCTCTAAGACATATTTAGGAATTTTGGGAATTATTCAAGTCCCATTTATTTTGTAACTGCTTGAAAACTTAATATTTTTGTGTAGTTTAATCTATCATCTTTTTGCGGGCACACTTAATCATATTCCTTTTTTTATAGACAGCACCTTCATTTTGATATACTTAAGCTATTTGAAGAAGCTCATCACTTATTAATAATTCTCTAAATAATGTGTTGAACTCTGTTCTAGTCATGATATAACGAGAGCTTTAGGGCACTTGGAGGTCGACTAAAAGGAGTTTGATGCTAGTTAATGAGCTCAATTTAGGACACTTGGAAGGAATTAGATGCTTGTTACGTCTAATTATAACTCCTCTTTAAAAAAGTTTTTCGGATATAAAGTTTAGAATTTGTTAAAAACTAGTGGCTCTTTTGGAAGGAAAAAAACATACATTTGTTTCCAATTAGAGGTGAAAACATGAATTTGTACACGAAAACCAAGCTACCTAGCATAGAGGTTTTGGATATGACAAGCACTTTCAAAACTATTGAGCCTCTATCATGGTATGCACAAAAAAGTGTGCACGCTCAAATTCAAGTTCAAGCCTCTAGATGCACTTGGCTAAAACTTGATTCAGAACCTCTACCATGGCTAAGTACAAAAATGATAGAAGCTAAACCCCTACAGAATAGAAGAAGGCATGAGGCTCGATCTTAAGTTCGAGCCTCTACCGTTGCTAGATACAAAAAGGGTAGATGCAAATCTCTACCAAATAAAAGAAATCATGGAGGCTCGAACTAAAAATTGAGCCTCTTCCTTTGCTAGATACAAAAATGGTAGAGGCTAAAACCCTACCAAATAGAAGAAGGCACGGAGGCTCGAACTTAAGTTCAAGCCTCTATCCTTGCTAGACATAGAAATGGTAATATGAAATAAATGATTAGTTTCTTGAGTAGTTTGCTAAATTAAACAAGGTCTCTCACCCAATATAAGTGTCGGCATGTGAGAAGCTCAAGACAGGATGCGATAGTTGAGCTTCTTTCCAATTGTGCCGGCTATCTAAGAAGCAAGGCAAGAGCATGTGATACAAAGCGTTCGACACTGGGCATGGAATGCATGACAAGCATTGGTAGCAAAACCGAACCCTTGGTGTGATCCATTCACAAAGAGTCCATAAAGTGGCCTTTATACTTAGGGTGCCCCATACCTATGAACACCTTCCTATCCAAGCTCTTGTGTTCAATAGGGTGACTAGATTTTAGTGTAGTATATGCTATAATAATAGAAATGGCATTATGGCAGTAGTAGAAGAAGAAGAAGAGAGGTAAGTAATTTTTAACGTCGGAGTTGATTGGATCATAGTATGTACAATATATAGTATAATAGAAATGGAATTAGATCATGACGAGGGGCTGCAGTAGGCTGGCTTTGCAGTGAATGTCGTGGAAGACGAGATCAGGCATCTCCTGTTTCTTCCGCGCAAATGCTGGCCAACATGCGATGTTGTCGGCCCTAATCTCCCACTGCGATGCTTTCAAGCGCCATGCCAGCTACAGCCGCACACTCCTACACACAAGCTGACTGGCTTTGCAGTTCAGATGGTGGCAGGAGGACTTGTTAGGCCCAACTCCAATTCGCATGAGGTATACATGTCTCCACTGCATGACAAGCTTCTTTGTGGGAAGATCTATGAAAGAGCTCGCAGCTGATCCAACCTTCACATCCAAATAAGTCTTAAGCCCTCTCAGCGTACTAACAAGATTTTCTCAGCTTTCTACACAAAGGCGGACAATAAACGATACCTTCATTCCCATATCCAATCAGTGGAGTGGAATAGGTAGGATACTAAAGCTCGCATCATGCAGTCCGCATGCTCTGCGAGCAGGAAGAGCTTGCTAAAACGTGACCGGAAACTGGATGAGGAAGCATCAGAAAGGTCGAGCGGTGACGGCATGCCCCACTCTCGATCGTCATATTTGAAATTCAAATTAAAGACACGTTTCCACATGCATTACCTTTATTCCCTTCTAATATCATGTTTATTTTTTGAAAGGACTTGGCCTCAACTTTGAACAAGCAAGCGTTCAGACTTCACATTGCTCTGCATTGCATGCCAGCTCAAGCTGTTTCACTACAATTCACACATGCTTTTTTTGAAAGGGTTCGGTCTCAAGTTCAAACAAGCAAGCCTCAAGGCGGGTTCAAACTTCACAGTGTCGTGCGTTGCATGCAAGATCAAGCTTTCTAATATTGTGTTTATTTTTTGAAAGGGCTTGACCTCAAGTTTGAACGAGCAAGCCTTAGGGAGGGTTCAAACTTCACATCGCCCTATGTTACATGTCAGCTCAAGCTTTTTCACTACAATTAACACAAGTAAGGGCTCGGCCTCAAGTTCAAATGAGCAAGCTTTTGGGCGGGTTCAAACTTCACATTGCCCTACATTGCATGTCAAATGAATATTTCTAATATCATGTTTTATTTTTTAAAAGGTATCAACCTCAAGTTCGAAAGAGCAAGTATTAAGGTGGGTTCAAACTTCACATTGCCCAGCGTTGTATGCCAACTCAAGCTTTTCTACTACAATTCAGAAAAGGTGTCCAACGATCATTTTCGTAAATACGCATAGTTTAAACAAAAAATAAAAAGAAAGACAGTGGCTACATCACTGCTCTCAAAAGCTACGGATCATGAGATCAACAACCATGTGCATTTTTAGCTGACAGAGGCCTTGGACATAGTCATGTTTCGGCGGTTGAGGCTACCCAAGCTCGTTGTAGGTTTGGTAAAGAAACCAATGGCACTCCTCGAAGAACTTATTTCCATGTCAGAAGAATGACCCTTCACGGATCCGTGTCCTACGCAATTTGAACCCAGCCTTAGAGGAATGGGGTTTAACCGTTCACCTAGAGGCTTATCATGTGGCCTTTGGACTCTAGAATGTGGTAGCATGCGCTATGGACTTTGGACTCTCCACTCTAGAGTGCTTATATAATGGCCCTTCATCTCAAGTTTGAGGCAGAGGCTCAATATTTTCTTGTCACAAGAATTTGGTTCTAAAAAATTGGAGGATTGAAATGTGGTTATTTGTCATCAATAATAATGCCAACATTGTGTAAAAGCTAATCCCCATAACTCTGTATTGTAACACTTCTTCTTTTATCTTTGTGAGCATGGCAAGGATAGCCATGAAGTTGAATACCATGTGCATTTGGCAAGCCTTAAGTTAGGGTTTGGGCCTCAAGTTGTGTTTTGACACAATGTCTACTCCTAGAGAATCATACTTGAGCACGAAGGCTCAAGAGTACTCAATTTTGAACAAGTTTGTATTTTGAGACTCAAAAGCTTAACATCATATGTGATCTTTTTAGTCCATGCAAACCACTGACAACTCATACAAACACAATGAACATCCTAGAACACTGTTTACCTCTCCTCAAGAAATAGAGAACAAGAAGAATTGTCCCATTTTTGTGCATTTTTCCCAAAATTCCTAAATATGTCTTCTCTTGGTTCAGGGAGTTCGATCTAGTAGTCATGGTCAAGGAGGTGGGAGTCTCTTGTATGGCTAAAAGTTGGGTCAAAGCCCTCTGACTACAGTGTATGACTCTTGCAACTCTTTGTTCTGTTCCCTTTCTTTGGTTAGTTCCTTGTCGAGGCATTGCTGCTCAACGTGCAAGAGGGTAGTGTTTGCCTCATTAAATTGCTACACCTCCTTGTAATAGTAGGCTGCATTTTCTTGTTCTCTTTGGAACTCCGATTGGACTTGTAGTTGTGTTTTCTCCAATTCCTCTATATCAGGCGCAACGGCAATTCAGTTTTTGAGTAGATCAAATCCTGATATGTAAACTTGTGGCCTCTTTGCTTCCAGAAATCTTTGTCATTGTCTATTGCTTATGTCTTTTGCAATAGATTGTGCTTTCCTTGCTGCAAATGGAGAGCTTCATTGATTATTTCTCTGTAATATTAACCTTGATTGTTGCCCCATATTTGTTAGTCAGAGTGGCTTCCCCATTGTAATGAATCGAGCTTATGAGTTCATGAGCTTGTCTCAAATCCGTTCCCCAGGGCAATAATAATAGGAAGCTATCCAATAGTAGACATCTGCCCCCTGCTTGTACTTCTAGCTTTTGGTATAGTGTCCACATTTCCCTTGGGAAGATGGTGGTCTTCAATATTTCTCCATCCGCGGTTTGAAATCTTTCGATGAATATGTTAGCCAGTATTGCTTCGAGTACCTGTTCGGTGATATGAGCCTTCTCATTGAGGAGATATCTGTTATCTCATAAAGTGTAGCTTCCCACTCCCTTTGTGCTTTCCTTTGAGGCATCCAGTGGTCAATTTTAGCATTGAAAACAGGGTTTAGCAATTGATCAGAACTGTCGGAAAGTTGCACTTTGACCATAAAATGAAAAATGAGCATAACTTTGTCAAAACTATCCCAAATTTGATCAAATTTCACCAGTGCAACTAGGATTACTATAGGCAAGAGGGCAACATGTAACATATGAATTCTGATAAAAAGGTACATGGATTGCAATCCATGTTTGGAAGAATTTTAAAAATCCAACTAGGGGAGGTTGTTCCTGGGCATCTGGAGATGCTACTCTACAAATTTCTCTGGATTTAGGGTTTGAGGTACATGGATCAACAACATTTTGAAAATATGATGATAGCGTTTGGTAGGGTTCATCTGGATGGTGCCTTGGTCCAAATTTTTTGGGGTTTGGATCATTGGTTTGGCACTTAGGCTAAGTTTGGGAAATCTTCTGTAGACTTAGAGAATTTTGGCATTTTTAAGTGGATTTTGGAATTCAAATGGCTTGAAACTTCATGGCTTGGCTTTTTTGAACATACTGGGTTAGATGGTATGGATTTTTCTTTGATTGGGCAAAAAGGTACATGGATTGCAATCCATGTTGGGAGGAATTTTGATACCATTTCTTTGCACATATGTTCCCATAGGTCTTCCTAGTACACTGGCAAAATTTTTTCAAACTTGGACATGTTTTTTCTTAGTTTGCCCCATTTTTTGGGTTATTGCCATGTTTTTTTTGTCTTGACCATATCTGTTTTCTAGAACCACTTTTGGGTACATGCTTTTCCTGATATCTAATTATTGCGTCGTTTCCCGACAATTTGTGCTTGTAATTCACATCTTTCCTAGCTCCCTATCAAATTCCACCAGAATCTGAATCCATTTGAGGAGACAAATTGATCTCAAAAAACTGCACCACTTTGCAGGTAATCTTTTGCTTGGTTTTGATACATCTCCTTGATGATAGGCTTTGAGGAGAGTGTGAAGCTTCCCAACTGGCTAAAGCAACAATTGAAAACTCCTCAAGAACTCTTCTTTTAGCCCTACTCCATGAGTTTTGTTGGAATCCTACCATGTTTCCTTTCCTTGAGTTTTTTATGAAATTCTACCATTTTTCCTTTGAAAATGGCCAAAAGACCATTTGGAGACTGAAGGTAGCAAACTAGGAGGATTTGATGATTATAAGAGCAATTTTTGTGATTATTTTTGCAGCACCAGCTAGTGAACCACTCCTGCCTTGATTTTGGCAAAAAGGTACATGGATTGCGATCCATGTTGGGAAGCATTTTGTAATTCCAGCTAGGGGAGGTTGTTCCTAGCCACCTATGGATGCTTCTGTACAAAGTTTTTTAATTTTAGGGTTTGAAGAACATGGCTCAGGATCCATGTTCCACCACCTTTTGCAATTGTTTTTGCCGTGCCTGACTCTGTCAGCTACTTGGGGTCTAGTGATGAAGGTTTTTGGTTTTTGATGAGTTTAAAGTCCCCCATTGGCCCTGTCAGTTTACAAATTTTGGGACTCTAATCTATTGTTTTGGCAATGTCGATGCATTATGGGACATATATACATGTTCGTGTAGGGTTAATGATCGTACCTATCGAATCCAGTGTAGTAAGAGCTATCGAGGTAGTTGCAATAGTAGCAAGCAAAAACAAAGCCGAAAACCCTATGCTTCTATGGCTCTCTCTCTCTCTCTCTCTCTCTCTCTCTCTCTCTCTCTCTCTCTCTCTCTCTCTCTCTCTCTCTCTCTCTCTCTCTCTCTCTCTCTCTCTCAAGGAAAATGAGCTTTTGTTGCCCCATTTGAATATATGTTCCTAGTCTACCCAAAATGCCCCATTCATACTTACCTCCATTGATCATATCTTCTTGCTCATATCACCTATAGTTCAAACCGTTCTTCATTCTAATACTCAATCGACAAATGACGTTCGATCTGCAGTTTTGATCCTTTAGAAGTTGGCTCAAAATCCATCATATACCGAATCTTTTCATATTTGTCACGTTCGAAGTTATTGATTTAAAGTTTTAGTGTTTGCTTTCAAAAATCAATTTTGACTTTCCTGGCTCAACTTATCAATTTTTGTTGATTATCTGTGATCTTTTGCTTTTTAGTAAAAGAAAATTATTTACAATTATTATTAGTTGCCCAAAAACTAGTCAAATTAGCGTAATCTCTCATACATACATATTCTTAACCCGGTATTAGATGGTGTCAGTATGGCTCATGATTATACCGACTAAGAGTTTATAAGGCTCTAAAAAGCTGTTTTTAAAGAAAAAGAATATGATAATAAATGATAATCCTACTGCATTTTTCCTCGTTCCTAGACTGAGTCGTCCCAGACGAACATGTGTTAGAGTGCATGGGAACAAACTATGTGTCTATGCATAGCCGTATAGTGTGGCTCTATGATGCCAATGTAGGATATGCATGGGGAAACAAAATGTTGTGCAAGAGAGGGATGCTGAACAATGTGTTCATTGGCTGCTGATGGCGAGGTTACGTTGAAGCTGCGTGGTCCAAACAGTAGTAGTTGTAGAAGATGCACCCTGTGTTTGACGGTGACCTGCACATGTTGTGACACTGCTTGTTGTTTTGATTGAGAGCTTCATTTTGGGTGCCATTTTAATTGATTTGATGTGGATTCCCTTGAAGATTCTTTTTGTGAGCGAGTTTGTTGTGGTATCCATACCCACTTGACGTCTTTTGGTTGTGGATGTTAATGTTGGATTGGCCTAGGCTGCCTGACAAAATCCTTGGGCTGTTTGTCAAGGTCGGATTTTTGTTGAGGCAATGTAGGTTGGCTTGTATTGCTTTGCAGTTTCCTCGGATTGGTTTGCATGATGGACTTTTTAAACCAGATTTTCCTGACCACCATTGGAGAATATTGCAGAATTGGAGCAGGTATTGATTGTAGAGGTTCCCATACATGATCTGATTGTACAAAGGGTGTAGCGAAAGATTGGTCCTTTGGTCTGAGTTGCAAGGTATTATCCTACCATTTTGGTAGGTCTTGATAAGTATGCATCCACGGAACTCCCAGAATAGCTGCTTCATTAAGATCTTGATCCTCGACCACATGAAATTGATGCAGATAAATTGTTCCATCAATAGTGATTGGTAAATTTACATGTCCAATCCTTCACACACTCGCTTGCTCCGTGGAGTAGCTTGAACAACATAGAGCCAGCGCGGTTTAGACAGATCATTTTCATCATTTTCTCTCCACAATGGATCTAGTGTGAACACAATTTGTTCACAATGCTCCGAAAGTATGAATCTATCCCGTGCATCTGTCCACACCCGCATAGAGTTCACTTGAATAAATCCACTCTTGTCTTGCGCATAGTTGAATTAGGGCTGCTCGTAGTAACTTTGGACCACTTGACATCAAAGATAAAAATATCAAACTTTCTAAAGCTGATCTTCAAGATGTCTTGGATGTAGCCAACATTTACAAGTTGGCTAGTCTCTGTGTTCTCATCCCTGGCACTACTCCTACTTTCTTGGATGAAGCTTGCCCTAACACCACTATCGAAAGTGACCCTTTATTTGTCAATCCGTTGCACTCTAAAGTGTTTCCCATGCGACCACAAAGCTCCATATTTGTGATACTGCAACCACAAAATTAAAACAGACTTAAAGTTATTAAAGTAATGTTATCATGTGGAGCTCAAAAAGGGGGTTGTGAAAATATATATGCCAATCGCAACCCCTTGACATCTCTTCTTCCTCTTGAGTAATCAACACTCCATTCCTCTTTGTCTCTGAGATTTTTGCATCTAACCACCACCCAGTTGGAAAGTCAGGCAATTTCTGAAGATGATCGGGAAAAGGAAGGTTTCTAGTGGCACGATTGGGCTTGAATTGCAGGCAATTTTTCAAGCATTGTTGCTTTTCCCCTTTGTACCTCTCTAGCCACTTTTGCATGATGTTTGAATTGAGAAGGCAAAATCTCATAACCTTTTCTCGCATTGTGATGTCCATCTTCCTAACGATGCCTTGTCCCTACGACTCGTCCCCTGTCACCTTTATGTTGACCTCAGTAGTCCACATTCGGGGCATGTTTGGATCAATTGAGACCAAAGATTCACTGATGAGGACAAGAGACTCTTATACAAGCCACTCTTTGGCCATGCTACCCTCGGGGTGAGCCCTTTAATGAACGAACCCCTTTAAAGTCTTCATAAATCTCTCCAAGAAGAACATCCACTTGCTATGGACTACCCCAACAATTGCAACTTTCGTTAACCACATGCACAACTATATGCATTTGGATGGTAAGAATGTTTGTTGGAAAGTACTTCTCCACCATGCACACTGCTTCAATAGCATTTAAGCGTGTTGCATCGATGTGATCTTCTCTTATCTCTTTTGAACTGATCCAACGTAGCAACTCACTGATTTTGTAGATTGTTCTTCTAATGTCATCTATAAAACAATCCTTTATGGCACCTGGTAAGATAAATTGTAAACATTTGTGCCAATTGTGGGACTTAAGACCACTGAGATTGTCATCTCTCATTAAAGCCATTTTCAAACATCGCATGCACCCAATGGGAGTCTTGAATGAAGATATAGTCTTCTTCACTTATTGCTCTTTGCCACGGCTCAAAACCCATGGTCCTTTGGTATAGAAAATTTCCCATTGGGTTTAAGTCGAGGCCACATCTTTGGCATTCGACCCACAGCCTGCTGGTATCTCTTTGGGCCTTCCTCTCCCTTTTTTTAGTGATGGTTTTCCATATAATCTCCCCCACATTCTTGAAGATGTGCATTGGGTCAAGAAAATGATTAATCAACAGGTCACTCCAGTACGAGAGTTCGTGGAAAATAGAAATTCTTTTCATTCCAGGTGGCATCCAATCTCCCCTCTCTAGCCACATGTTTTTCCAATCGCTCACTTTCAGTGGATGCATGTCATGTTTACATATGTTTGGTCCACACAACTCATGTCCTCCATGCAAGAATCTACCATGCTCCTCGTAAACTTTCTTGCTCAAATGCTGAGAGCGGTGGAAGCCAACTCGAGAACCACATTTCGGACATGCATGATTGCCCGAGTAACTCAAGCCTAAAACATCACAAAATTAAAATATAAAAGTGTTGGCATATCGAGAAATAACATGTTTGTGAGGGTTTCAAAGGCACTTACCTGAGCACTCACCAAAGCCTGGCCAATCATGCATGGTCCACATGAGGATTCCTTGTACATGTACATTCTGTCATCCGATTGGTTGGGACATATCAACCACATCGATTCATGTCCACAAGATTTGGAGCTCTTCTATAAGTGGTGCCAAATATAAATCCATGTTCTTTGCTTTGTTCTTTTCTGGGACAACCAATGACAACAACAGATGGCCCTTCTTGATAGCTAGCCATGGTGGAAGATTATAATTAACCAGACAAATAGGCCACGTGCCATGACAAACTCCGTAATTCGAATGGGTTTACTCCATCCATTGCCATACCAAAGCAGATACATCGAGGCTCGTTCTTAAATGTAGGCCAACTTTCCTCTATGTGCTTCCATGTACGAGAGACAGTAGGTACCCGCATCACATCATCTATTGCTCTAGTATTTGAGTGCCATGTCATCAAAGCAGCTATGGACTTGCACCTGAACATGATCTTTATTCTTGGAATGATAGGAAAGTGTCAAAGGACCTTTGCAGGGATAAATTTTCCTTGTGTGTCCTCTCGATACCTGTTTGATCCACAATTGAGACATTGTTCCAAATTTGCATACTCATTGCAAAAAAGTATACAATCATTAGGACATGCATGTATTTTGTGATAATCTAGGCCCAAATTAGCGGCTAGATGGGTAGGGGGCATGTGATTCTCTTCTAGCAAGATTTTTTCGCTAAGTAACCTGTTGTTACATGAACAAGTCAACCCCTTGATCACATTATTGAACTGTAATTTGCAATTTATCATGCTTAGGATACAATGTATTTACCTAAAAAGCTTTGTTACTGAGATGTCAGACCACCTGTACTGCAAATTAAGCATTGCCAACACGGTACGAAGAAATGAGATTTTTGTACCATTGTAAAGCGGCATGTGTGCAAGAGTTTGCATCATCTCGTCCCCTTTATCATTGCTATCATGCCGTCAATATGGATGGGATGGCTGAGGTTGGTCCGTAGTATTCCGTTGAATATTACCGTCTTCTATGTTTTCAATGATGGGATCCATGTCAAAGAACGCATCTAACATCTACTCCATCTCTACTTCTTGAAATGCCACATCACGTATTGGTTGGGAGGACTCAGTCGATGGCTGTTCGTTTGAAAATCGTCTTCTCTGGGATGAATTTGGAGCAATATCTACTTACGGAGTTTGATCTATTGTCTCTGGACCATGAGATCGATAATGGAGGTCTTCTAGTTGCTCTATCGGAAAGAGACCATGATTGCATATGTGCTAGTCGTAGATTTTTCATCTTCAAAAGATGTGATGCTTGCAATGTGCACTAGGACATGCCATCATATCATCCATACTTTATCTACCAATGATGCAACAAATAATTAAAACACTCTCGTTGTTATAACTACACACTATAACTACAGGACAACCTCACATTCTCTAGCCACGCCCGATCCCCGCACACCTCGGTCTAGAGGTGCACGGAGATTAAGACCACAGGGTAATAATCTCGTCTTTATTGGTCAATGAGTATATATTAAGTTTGTTGAAGTCTGTGTGCGCTTTTGAGGTCCGATTATGTTATTTTACTTTGTTTATCAATTTATGTTTGCATTTTGAAGTACACAAGGCTCTTTTGAAGTCCGATTGTGTTTTTGAACTATTTGCTGCTAGCTCTAACAACCTCACATTCTCTAGCCATGCCCGATCCCCGCACACCTCGGTCTAGAGGTACACGGAGATTAGGACTTTAGGGTTAATGACTATATATTAGTGTTTTTGAAGTTTGTGTGCGCTTTTGAAGTCCAATTGTGCTAGCATTTTTCAAAACTATAACCTAAACCTAACCTATAACCGATAAGCTAACCTGATCTAACCTATAACCAGATTAAACCTAACCTATAACCTCACCTATAACATAACCTAATCGAAGTCCATTTGCGTTTTTTGAAGTACAAAAGTCATTCTTGAGATCCGTTTGCATTTTTTCTACTTTTTGCCATTAGCTCTAACCTAACTTATAATCTAACATAACCTATAACCTAAACCTAACCTAACCTAACATAACCTAAAACCTATAACCTTAACCCAACCTATAACCTAACCGAAGTCCGTTTGTGTTTTTAGAAGTACACGAGTCATCTTCGAAGTCCGTTTGTGTTTTTTCTACTATTAATTTTTTGCTAGCTCTATACTAACCTATAATCTAACTTAGCATATAACCTAAACCTAACATAACCTAGCCTAACCTAACATAACCCTAAACCTAAACCTAACCTATAGGCTAACCTAACCAAAGTCCATTTGTATTTTTTAAAGTACACGAGTCATCTTCGAAGTCTGTTTGTATTTTTTCCACTATTAATTTGCCGCTAGCCTAGCTCTAACGTAACCTATAATCTAACCTAGCATATAACCTAAACCTAACCTAACCAAAGTCCCTTTGCGATTTTTGAAGTACACTAGTCATCTTCAAAGTTGGTTTGCGTTTTTTCTACTATTAATTTGTCGCTAGCTCTAACCTAACCTATAATCTAGCCTAACTTGTAACTTAAACCTAAATCTAACCTAAACCTAACCTATACTCTAACCTATAACCTAAAATAGTTGAAGTCCGTTTGCGTTTTTTGAAGTACACGAGTCATCTTCGAAGTCCGTTTGCATGCGTTTTTTCTACTATTAAATTGCCGCTAGCTCTAACCTAACATAACCTATAACCTAATCTAGCATAACCTCTAACCTAAACATAACATAATCGAAGCCGGTTTGCATTTTTTCTACTATCTATCGCTAGCTCTAACCTAACCTGTTAGCCGACACAATCTTGCATGGTGAATGGTGTGTATTCTAATCCAACCATTGATTTCAAGGTGTTATCTTAAATAGATCTTCCTTTGATAAAACCTTGTTGGTGAGGAGTGATACCGTTATCCAGAGTGAGAGAGAGTCTTAGGGCAACTGACTTGGCAATAATTTTATAAGCTACAGACATCATGATCATGGGCCGCCAATGTTTCACTTCGGAGCATCATATTTTTTTCAAACCAAACCTATAACCTAAACATTAGTTAGCTTAACCTATAACCTAACCTAACCTATAATCTAGCTAACCTAGCCTGTAACCTATAACTTAACCTAACATATAGCTTAAACCTAACCTAAAACGTAACCTATATGCTAGTATAACCTAATTAACATCCTATAACCTAACCTAGCCTAACCTATAAGCTAACCTAACCTATAACCTAAACCTAATCTAACCTAACCTATGACCTAACCTAGCCTAACGTATAATTAACCTAACTTATAACCTATAACTTAACATATAACCTATACCCTAATCTAACCCTATAACTTAAATTAAACCTAACCGAAACCTATAACCTAAACCTCATCAATCACATAATTTAAAAAACGACATAATTCAAAACGAAATTTCTTTAAAACATAATTTTAAAACAAGACTTTTTCATAGCATAGTTTCGAAACGACATAATTCCAAAACAACATGACGAGATGGTAGCATAATTTTATAACATAATTCCAAAGCATAATTTTGAAATAAAATTACCCCAAACCATAATTTCACAACACAAACCATAATTTCAAAACAGATTTTTTCCACAGCATTATTTCTAAATAAAATTGCATAAAAACTTAAAGCTTGAAAGTCCAAAGTATGAAATTTTATTTTGTCAATATACAAATCAATTTAAATTAATTTAATATGCATTAAAATTTTGAGCACTCACATGCGACCTATTTGAGAAATAAAAAGTCTTATAGACGTGCTTGAACCTACAAAGATGCACACACACACACACACACAAACACACACACACACACACACTATGTTAAATCCTATACCCTAAACCTACAAGCAAACTTCAAAAGAATCTCACCTTGGTGCTAGAGATCGAGTAGTCCCCAAGGAAGATTTTCACCTCTGACAAGTTGTTAGGCACCGGATCTGCGCGGTAGGTGAGGAGGAGGAGGGCAAGAGAAGAGGCACAAAAACTAGATAAATGCACAGGGAAAGACCTGCGGGTTTGTTTTTTGCAGGGTCCATCGGTACAGGCATCAGTCCAGGCGTCAGAAAACTCATCTATACAAGCATAAAAAAATAGCGGTATATGCATAAGAAGAAACATCGGTATTTGCGTTGGAAATTCAAAATTGATTTTTTAAAAAAAATCATCTCCCTCCATACTTGCCTACACATACACCGACGCTCGCCATTGACGCACGTAATTTGGCGCCAGAATTTAAGCGACCTCTTGTAGTGTCCACAACATATTTATGATGCAAAAATTAGCTCTTGCCGACCCACAATCCTTATTGGACAAATTCAATGCAGAAGATAGGACAAAAGCTGAGAGGGTGCTTCGTGAGACGGCAATGAACCGTTCAAAATGGCTTAGACTACCTATGTCTTTACTAGCGCAACTAATGTGAAAGATATTTCTAAATTTACAATATACATACTGCATTAGATATATACAGGTCCTTTTTCCTATAAATCACTTTTTTGTATTTCTTGCAGAGTTCGATGCAATGTATTGGCTAAAAACATAGAATTTGCCAACCAAGGGGAGTAGAGAGTACCACATGCATGAATATGATTACAAGCTACGATTTGGCTATGAAAGAGATCAAGAACTTTTTTTTGTGCAAGGGGCTAGAGATAGCGGTCATAGCAAATCTTGAGAATGACACACATTTTTTTTTGAAATGCATCTGTTTTGTGGGTTGGGAAGAGAAGGGTTGCAAAATGACCCCCTTCAGAGTCTCCGAGGTTACATGGTCACGCATTAGTCTTGCGGAGTAAGTACTATCTAGTTTTGAAAGCACCGTTTATCATCCTTAATCTTAATCTATTAAAAATATTATCCAATGATAAATTGGAAAAAGTGTCTCCTAATTGATATATTGGCCAAGGGCAATGTTTTGTTGACGCACAAGAAGCAATTCTCATAATGGTTGAGAATGCATGTATATTGGTGGCAGCTTGAAAGGTGAGCATAGTAACATTAGAGTATGTGGTCTAATCTAGGAATTCCACATTACTAATAATTAGAGTGCACAAGTGTATTGAGTGTGGCAAGAAGATGGAGGTCGAGACCTCCACGTTGAAGAAGCTACATGCATGCATTACACACGCGATTGTGGCATGTCTCTTAGCAAGGCACTGTAGGCTTTTTGACAAAAGCACTTTGTCAAGGCTTTTGTGCGGTGAAAGTAATCCATACAAGCCACACACAACACAAAGGAGCAGCCACATTTTGCATGTATTTTCCGGGTATTGAACTATACATTTTAATTAGGATGCAATATTAAAAACATGTGTTTTGAATGATAGAGTTATTTTTCTTGTTATTTGTAGATGGTGGTTGAGTGCCCTTAAGATAGGTCTTTGCAGTCCATACCCCAATCATCCCAAAAATGCATGGGTGGAGTTTGAGAGAGGGGAGAGCAGTCTCTATCCTGAATATTAGATAGAGAAGCTCCATGGTAAGGAAATACGGAGAGACTCTCCATGGTTTTTAGACTATGGGGATGGAGGAGTTTTCAAAGAAAAAGTTGAAGCATACAACAGTAAGTAATATTTTTCTTGTTCAACTAATGTGTTTGGTTTTCTATAGTGTCCTCACTTTTTTTGGACTTGTAGCATTGCACAAGAAGGTTAAGGAAAAGGGCAAAAGTGGAAGTGTCACCATCAATCAGCCTCCAACCAATGCCATTTTCCATAGCACAACCAAGGGATGTCAAATCCCAAAAACTATAGTGGACATACCTAAACAAATAAATAAGAGAGGAATACCAAGCATCAACGATTTGTTTGGAGTTCTCGATGGAGTTTCAGAGTGAAAGGAGCGAGTATGAAGGTGGTAAGTTAGATTATGAGCAAGGTGACTCTGATTGTCACATGGAGTCACGGAGATCTAGTCCTTCCCAGGCTTCGAGATGCCAGGGTCCCACATGAACCATATCCATTGCTACTATGAAAAGAGAGGGCAGCTACCCAATTTTGATTTGACCACTCGAACCACTTGCCTCTTTTCACTAGGTAAGAAACGCCACCACAAATCAATGATTTTTTTTAATTAAAAAATGGTGGTACTTATCATTTTATTAAATTTTGAGTTTGACACAATTTCAGCTCACTCTGATCTTAAAAGGGTAGAAATTATAAGCGTTGGAGTAGTCGCAATACATCTCATAGCACTGGCTTATCTATGCCATCTATAGAAGGCTCTCATGGATACAAAAAACTCTTCTGAGTGAGTTTATGACACTTTGGCATTTAATTTCAATTTTGAACTCGATAATCACTCACTCAATCTTCTTTCACATGGCATTTTGTATTGCAGGAGCATTCAAGTGATCCAACATTTGATTGGGTCTCTCTCATTCCGAAAAATTGGAGCTTGATCAGTGACTTGGAGGGGAACGACTTGTGTGGGTAGACCTTCCAACGCATTGTAAACTTGATGTCAGCATTGGTGGCATACCCTAATGGAATGTATTCTCTAGCAAGCTTGTTTTCAGTGTGTTCACCTAGCTGCACAATTTTTATTTTTGGATGGCGCAGTAGTCATGGCGTGTTGAGTAGACCACTATGCACTCATCACCAAGGAGGTTGGCTTGCATGATTCTTACCATCTTTGTACCATTTTTCTCCAAATGGTGTCATGCACATACACTATAATAGATGACTTCACGGATCCAATAATTTTCCAACCATTTCTCCACAATTTCATGGTTGGTAGATATTGGTGTGTTTTTTGTTTAAAATAGTAACCATACTGCAGGTGGAGACCTTGCTGCTGGTCATATTCACACGTAAAATTGAAGGCCTTCCATTGATTCCACTATATGATTTCCAGATAGGAGATGCGGAAGCTGACAACGATGGGTTTGAGTTTGATAGTGACATGATCCGAGAATTACTACAAGACTTGCCATGGATGCTAGATGCACTTGGAGCACGATTTCGGCTTAGAGTGGAGAAGAGAGAGTCCTTATTCGGTAACTCAAGCATGGCACTTCTATGCTCAAGTTTTTTCATTGAAAAGCTTGCTAATGTGCCATTCATAAGTTTGCTAATGTTTGTGCTATAGTAAATAGGTGGTTTTTTAGTACCTTCACAAAGTGTGCTTTATGGCAAAGATCACAATTCCACACACACTCTAGGGCTACATTGTTACCATATACACAAAGATCATGCTATATAGAACTTATCACAATCCACACATACTCTAGGGCTATGTGGTGACCATATATCATACAAATTGTACTATATAGCACATGTTACAATTCCATACACACTCTAGGGATATATTGTGACCACATTCCACATAAATTACACTACAAGAGGTTCTTCATATTAGCGACGCTCACACAGCGACGCTCATAGCGACGCCGGCTGGGGTAAAAAAAATAACCGAGCGCGCCCAAAAACTCAGATCTCAGATCTGAGTTTTTCGACGCCCTCAAGCAAAGAGCAGGTAACGCTCTCCCTCACTCTCTCTCTTTCTCTCTCTTTTTCTCTCCACACACACACACACACACACACACACACACACACACACACACACACACACGAGGAGAGGAAGGAGAGCCAGGTATGCTCCTTCCCTCTCCTCATTCTCATGTTCCCTTCCCCTCTTTCTCTCTCCCTCTCTTTCTCTCTCACACACACACATACACACACACACACAGTGTTTTGTGAGAGAGACAGAGAGAGAGAGAGAGTACAAACAAAAACAAAAACGCACACACACATACATAAACAAAGAATGCACACACATTGAGAGAGAAAAAGAGAGAGAGAGAGCATGCATAAAAAAAAAACGCACGCATTGAGAGAGAAAAAGAGAGAGAGAGCATGCATAAACAAAAAACGCACCCATTGAGAGAGGAAAAGAGAGAGAGAATATGCATAAACAAAAAACGCACACATTGAGACAGAAAAGAGAGAGAAAACATGCATACGATCCAAAAAAACGCACACACATTGAAAGAGAAAGAGAGAGAAACTAATTTAACGTCGTAGGAAACTAATTAAAATTAAAAGACCTAAAGATCTAACCGACGAGGAGTTGAACTGAAGACCTATTATTCAAGAGAGAAATGGCATAATCAATCTATCATACTTGGCATGGGTGATAGAAAGGTTATACCGTTTATCTCTTTTTATTGGCACACACATCCACACAAGCGTACACACACAAGAAGAAGAGAGTTATAACGTCATAGGAAACTATCTTAAAAGACGTTAAAGATTAGGTTATATGTAGACTTACATTAAATTAGATTTAGGTTTATTTTTAACTAGATTTACGTTTATTTAAGCTAGATTTAGATTTACGTTATATTAGATTAGATTTAGGTCTCCATAGACTGCGATGCCTACATGAAGCGGGTGAAGAAAGCCCTCAATGGAATATAGGGTATTGCTGTCTTCACTCATGGTGGGCTCCGTCGATCCAAAAGTACTGGTGAAATGTCTTCAGAAGATAGGGAAGAAGGTGGATCTTCAGGGCGGCAAGAGTCACTACATCCCCGACACAATGACCATCTAGACAACCTCTAGTCATTAGACTTACGTTAAATTAGATTTAGCTTTATTTTTAGTTAGATTTACGTTTATTTAGATTTACGCTTATTTACGTTAGATCGAGTCCACGCAAGAATTACTTACGGTTTAGGGTTTAGAGTTAGACGAACAGTGAAAAGATCTACTGTGAAAAGATGTTAAGATGAAGTGAAGTGCTACAGCTAGAGAAGAGGCAAAGGGATTTTGTCCACTACATGTAGTATCATGTAGACGTGGGTGTGTAGATTTCTTGTACCCACAAATATAGGTATTGACCAATAAAGACGAGATGATAACCCGGTGGTTCTGATCTCCGTGCACCTCTAGACCGAGGTGTGCGGGGATTGGACATGACTAGAGAATGTGAGATAAAGAGAGAGAGAGAGAGAGAGAGAGAGAGAGAGAGAGAGAGAGAGAGAGAGAGAGAGAGAGAGAGAGAGAGATAAGACGAAGAATGCCAATAGAATATTAAATTTGTTGTCCAGGTTATAAGTTTTTTATCCTCATTATGAGTAGCGACGAGGATGTGGGACCGTCCAATCGAAACACCTATCTCTCAACGAGGGTCTTATGTCCTTGTAATCAATGCAAGCATGCTGTGCGACGGACAAGACGTGTTTCTTTGCAGCACGTTCGCGAATTTGGCGAGTTCGATCCATCTATTATAGATCGAGTTGTTGCCAATTATAACTCGTCGGACTCTGACGCTGGCCAACAAGCAGCAATCCTGCAACCCAATAGACGTGTTCGCAGGCGCTTTGGTCAAGCAGCATATGTGAGGCCACAAGATGTAGCCTCTGACAGCTCGGGGGATGATCATGCAGAGCACATTCCCAACGAGGCAATGTCTGAGCCCGAGATTGATGAAATGATCGAGACGATCATGGATTCAGAAAGGCTTATCTATGATGATATGAAAAGTGAAGCCGATACGTCATTGTATAATGGAGTACGTATGTCTAGATTGAAAGCACTCCTGGTTCTTCTCAACATGCAAGCAAAGTTTGGATGGAGTGACACTAGCGTCACAGCGCTTTTCAGGTGATCTATTACAATTAGTTTACTTTAATAGAACTCTAAATGTATAATGATCTGATAGATTTTTACACGACTGTATCATATTTTTATGTTGTGTAGATTGCTGAAAGAGCACATACTACCAGCTGACAATGTGATGCCAGATTCCCGAGATGAAGCAAGAAAGATTTTGCGAAACTTGGGGATGGATTACAATTCTATCCACGCTTGTCCTAATGACTGCATTCTTTTCAGAGGGGAATACACAGACATGGAGAAGTGTCCGAAATGTGATTCCAAAAGATATCGAGTAGATCTCCACGGGACAAAAATTCCACAAAAGGTTTTGCGACATTTTCCTTTGCTTCCTCGCATCAAGCATTTCTTCGAATGTAAGTCCATGGCCGCCCTAGCATCATGGCATGAGGAGAATAAATCTTCGGATGGTGTGCTACGAATTCCTGCAGATTGCGCAGCCTGGAAACATATAGATGGAACATGGTCGGATTTTACCAGGGAAGCTCGAAATTTGCGCTTAGGCCTGGCTATGGATGGCGTAAATCCATTTGGTCAAAGATCAACATCTTACAGTGTATGGCCCGTTGTCATCGTCAACTACAACATTCCCCCGTGGTTGACTACGAAGAAGGGGCACCTATGGCTAAGCTTGATTGTGCCAGGGCGATCTAAAGTGGGGAATATGGATGTGTATCTTCGTCCACTATTGGAAGAGCTACAACAATTGTGGATTGGCATATAGGTGGTGGATATGAGCCGACACACAGGACGACGGAATGCTTTGATCAGAGGTATTCTAATGTGGACCATGCATGACTATCCCGGGCTAACAGAATGCTCAGGTGATCTATTGACACTCCTCACTCAGACACTGTAAATCTTGTTTTTTCCCATAGTTGATCTATTATCATGTGTATACATGCAGGGCTTCAAACAAGCGGATACAGAGCATGTGTCACATGTGGACCTAGACTGAATGCACGTAGGGCACCCTCACTGAAGAAGCAAATCTACGAAGGTCATCAAGCGTATCTTCCAGAGAATCATGTGTTACGCGACGGCTTTTTGGGAAGAGAGCCACCAAGGATGTCTGCACAAGCATGGTTAGAGCAGAAGGAGATGTGCGATGACGGATTGCCTCCAGGGATGAAGAGACTATCTCTATGGTACAAGTTACCATACTGGCCCCGACTCGTGATCAATCACTTGCTCGATCCAATGCACATATTCAAGAATGTGGGTAATCTACTATGGGACCATTTGACCGACAAGAAAGATACTTTGGGAGCCAGAGTTGACCTTAGAAATGTGGATCGTATGGAGCAATATTGGCCGCAAACAGCGTCTGATGGATCGATAAAACTCCCTAAAGCACCATGGATTTTCACAGGAGCCCAAGAACGCAAAGTAAAAGAGGCCATTCGATCTTTGCGGACCCCCACTGGCGTAATGCACTCGCTCCGAACGTGTTTTACTAAAGAAGGAAAGCTTACCGGTTTGAAGTCACACGATTGGCATAAAATGTGTCAGGTACGTTCATAGTGGACTTTAATATCATTGCATAAAATGTGGACTTTAATATCATTGCTGCACATACTTTACAGTTTATTTTACCGGTTGCCATTGAGGGATGTTTGTCTCTGACATCCGTAACACAATCTACAAACTTGCAAAGCTGGTGCAATGGATCTCACAAAAGGAGATCGACGTAGACTCCATACCATTCGCCAAACTAAATGCTGCGGAGCTTGTGTGCATGTTTGAGAAACATTTTCCTACTACAATGCTAACCATTCAGGTGCATCTTCTTGTTCACATAGTTGATGAGGTGGAAATAGCTGGCACAGTTCATTCCAGATGGATGTTCTTCTTAGAGCGTTTCATGAAAACGCTTAAGGGATATGTGCGTCAAAAGGCACGTCCGGAGGGTAGCATGGCAGAAGGTTGGTTGGTATCAGAGTCCCTAGTGTACATTGGAGAGTGGCTAGACGGATTTGATAAATCCCGGGACACGCTATGGCGAACCATAGATGATGAGCGCATATCTGGGATTGTCATGTGCAATCTCGGTGTTGAGAAGAAGATGACGGAAGATCTAGAGGCTAAAATCAACCGATTTTGCATGCTTCACAATCCAGTGATGCAAAAGTGGATTTCACAATATGAGGATGCAAAGCAAGAGCGACAAAGGGCACGAATCGAGTGGAGACGGGGAAGACGACCACCGATGCACTATCCAACGGTTCTGGAGAGCCTACCAACCTTCATGAGCTTAAGATGGTTGCACAACCAATTGAAAAGCGCACAACAATGCGGTGACGAAGTGACTGAAGAAGAGTGGGAGTACTCTCGGGGTTGCGCGACCAAGGTAAGTTTGCAATGTACGACTAGCAAGTGACTTTATTTATAAACGTTTGAACGGCCACTCATAATCTTTGTTCGTTGTAGTATAAGTCATACACAGCAGCATGGTGTAAAGGTCGACATTTTAGGGTGGAACGAATCGACAAAAAGCGTTTTACTCAAGATTGTGGAATCATGGCAAAATTTGAACAGTCTAGTCGACGACGTTCCTCTGATGCAGATCCTGTGGTGGCGGAACTCACTTACTTCGGCACGCTGCAAGAGATTTTGAGGATCGATTACAGAGGATTTTTTGTCGACTTGTTCGACGTGCAATGGTTCAAGATAATCATGGAGGGTCGCAACGCTACTGTGCGTAGAGGAGAGTCTGGTTTTCTTGAGGTGGATTCTACTAAGAAATGGACTGACCTAAGAGACACTTTCGTACTACCCGAGCATTGTGAACAAGTAAGTATATAAATAGTTAACATCCCCCTTTTACAAGTTATGTGCTTGAAAGCTCTCATGTAAGTTATGTGGCTCTGGCAGGTAGTATTTCATCCTACAAAGTCTACATCAAACTGGTGGTACGTCATAGAGGTAGCCCCTCGTAGTGCAAGGACGTATGAAGGCTACCATGTGCCAATCACAACGACATCAATGGAGGAGATCAGAGAAGATGCTCAATCAGAAGCCGCTGCGGTGGTGCCAGACGAGCATCAAGATGCTACTACTCTATATGGGGTGCATGCAGAGGAGCTACAAAATGAAACAGAGGATATGTGTTTAAACGGAGAGCTCTATATAGATATAGGAAGTTATGCTGAGTTATGCGAGGATGAGAGAGAGATCTCTTAAAGCCACAAATATTGTATTTGAACAATTTTGCTCCGTGCTGTAAAAGCTCTGTTTTTCGACTTCCTCTTCTAACACTCGATTCATTCGCGCTTGTATTTTATATGCGTCATTACGTCATGTATTTAATGGTCTTTGCGTCATTGTCTACTCTATTCATTCAATCATAAGTATTAAATATTCGTGTTTTAATGCAGGTATGATGATGAGGAGTTTTTTAATTTCTTATTGTGTGTTTAATGCGGTATGGATGAGAGAGTTTCTTTCTGGTACAGAGACAGTGGTACGTGGAGCGTCATCGCTCTGGCGCATCATCGCGCGTTCCTACACCATCCGCATCTCCCTCTCTTTCGGAGCATTCGGCGCGCTCCGAAGCTTCGGCGTCGACGAGACGAGCTTCACACTCGTCTAGACACCGGCGCTCTAGTGGTGGCGGTGGCGGTTGTTGTGGGGATTCCGCCACCGATGCCTCCACACCGCCTCGTGTTCGACGAGGCTCTTTACCCTCCCCTTCTTTGCCCGCCCCCACACCAGCCACAGCATCGCCATCTACGCCAGGTTTTGCACGGCTGACTGTTCCTAGAAGCTACACACCTCTACCTACTCCGCCAGGAGCCACCCCACTCGACACTCCTCGCTTCGGGGCCCAGACGCCGGTGGAGACACCTGACGTCCGTACCCCCATCGACACGCCGCTAGAGACCCCTGCCGGGACACCCAGGTTCACGCGTCACCGGCCAGAGGGCTTGCCTTACTCCGTCGACATCAGCGGCGGCATCATCATGGATGATGACGGCAAGAAGGTGATCTCGCGCATGCGTGGTCTTTGCTCTCAGCTGTTTAGACACTATATACTAAACAAATGGAGTGAAGTACCAAGTGATTTAAAAAACAGAGTCATCAGCATACTTCATGATGAGTTTCCCGTTCCAACACGGGATCAGCGCTTCAATGAAGACCTGATGAAGATTCGAATGCGCGAATACTGCAAACACAAGCGTTCCGAAGTGCAAAAAGCAATCAAGAATGGGTGGAACAGGCCAGATTGGCTGGCCAAAGAAGATTGGAAGAATGCGAAGAAAGCAGCGCGCGAGAATCCCGACAAGTGGAAGCAACAAAAGGATGCAGCCAGAGCGCGAGTAGAGGCAGGGAGCTCGCACCACTTGGGGAGCGGTGGATGGGCATCATTTGAGGCCGATTTTGTAAGTCTTTTCACATTGCTCTTTATGCATGTTCGATAGTTTAGGGTTTATGAGTTTTTTAGTTCTAACATAATGAAATCTTTGTATGTTTTGACAGTGGTCGATGACAGGACGTGATCCCACACCGTACGAGCGCGAGTACGCAGGCAGGAAGGGCTTAAACGCCCTGATGGACATTCTCAGTTCTCGCGGCGGCATGGTTAGTATTAGGGTTTACTCTTTTTTATTTTTTGTATTGTTTTATAAATGTCGTTATATGTTTATATTACTGAAAACTGTCTTATTGTCTTTTTTTGCAGAATCCGACAGATACGCCGCTTGGACGCGATGAGACGTCTGACTAGACGACGTCAGTTTAGCCGTAGCTAGATAGCATTAGTTTAGGGTTTCTCATAGCTTATGTATCATGAGACGGATTTTATACGTCTTTTTGAACCATGTATATTATTACATTTGTCACCGCAGTTCCTTTTGCCAATAAATTCTTTATGCCTATGATGTTGTACAATTGTCATTATTACATTTGCCAATCAATTCATTTTGCTTATGATGTGTACAATTGTCAATTTTGCAAACAATGCGTCTTGTGGGTGACTATTTTGGGTCTCTTATTTACCTTTGCACTTTTTTTAAAAAAGTGAATCAAGTACAATATGGTTGATGGGTGGCAGGGCATTCAATGCCCTGCCACCAAAAAAATATTCTCTCGGGCGTCGCTATAAGCGTCGCTATTTATGGCTCTGTAGCGTCGCTATGAGCGTCGCTATAGTCTTCTGTGATACCGTCGCTATAGGCGTCGCTATATGCGTCGCTATATAGCGACGCTGATAGAGACCATATAGCGATGCCTATAGCGACGCTCTCGTAGCGACGCTCGTAGCGACGGTTTTAGCGACGCCGGGGGTTATAAAAACCCAATGTATTTCCGTCGCTAACAGCGTCACAAGAGCACACAACCTCTTGTAGTGTTATGCTATATAGCACATATTAGCATATAAACACACACTTTCCAAAAAGATGAGGGCTATATAGTGACTCATATAGCACCTAGATGGACCTATATAGCACATATCATATCATTAGCGGAAGTTTTGAGGTTTCTTTTTTTCCTTTTAATGGAGAGAGAAGAGAGAGAGAGAGAGAGAGAGAAGAAAAGAGAGAGAGAGAGAGAGAGAGAGTGAGAGAGAGAGAGAGAGAGAAGAAGAGAGAGAGAGAGAGAGAGAGCTCTAAGACAATGAGGGGAGGGCTTCCGTTACAAATATTCTTTTTAAAACTTACGTTTGATTTTTGCAATGAGTTTTCTTTGAGCCACTATCTGAGGTAACTCTCAAGTACATGTGTCTTTTACCTCAAGAAGGTCTCTTTCACCGACCACAAAGATTTTTTGAATCTTGTCACCTCCTCTTCCTTCTGTCCTCTCCTCACCCTCAGCTACTCTGCATACTATTGATCTCCTTGCACAATGGAGTCCACTCAACCCAAATGCCCTAGTACATCCATTGAATCTATCACCACTTATGCCGCATTAGATGAGCATAACCAATGGATCCCAAAATCTATAACCAAGGGTAGTTGGATTATAACTCAACAGAGTAGGAGAAGAAAATCCTCATCCAAGAACCCATTCTTGTCATGCTGGAAAGGGAGAGTGAAAGACTTCCGACATGTTGGATCCAAAAAGACAGTGAAAGTGGTTTTGGTGCAGCATGTTTACATGCACAAGGAGCTTCATCTTCAATCTGAAATCTCAAATCTTCCTCTACATAGAGCTAACTATAAGTGTTTCATGCATTTCTTATTGTTTGTGGTTGGTTCTTCTTGTTGTTTAGATTTTTATATTTCTGGTTTGTGATTCTCTACTATGCTCACTACAGACATATATCCCTCAAGCATAGAGGAATGGCAGCTAGTGGAGTGTCATAGATATTTTAGATGTCTGGCATGGATCTATTGGTGAAGAGATTTAGAAAGGGAGAAAAAATAGTCCTTTGGCAAAAAAGGGATATTCTTTTAATTATGATCATTTTTATATCCCACCAAAATCTATGAAGGATTGGGGCAGTGTCACCAAGGTTGCAGTGCCTACTTTCAGAAGTGCAGAGTGGCTATTTCCAAGGTCAATAACAAGTGAAAGCTATATGTGCAAGATCTTTTATAACATCCAAAAATGTCTAAAGACCAACATTGCAAGCAAGCTCAACAGAGTTTCAATATTTAAGTCCGCATCATTGTCTTTGTGGTTTTTTCTGTAAATTTTGATGTGAAAGTCTCTAGAAGAGTGATGTCGGTTAAGTGCTGAAGTCAAGATGTGTTATAATTTGTAGATATAGGGGTTGAGTCAAAAAAATAGTGAATGGGATCCTTTGCAAAGTGAAATTTGGCTCCATTACCTGTAAATACATGATCCATACCAAAACTTCATATTTCATTTTTTTATAGTCGATGGCATCATGTGGAGGGGACTTGGTCCCTTTAGATCAAAACATGGATGATTTCAATAAGAACCCCATTCAAAACATTAATGTATGGATGCACAATGAACACTTGGCAACATTGAACATAAGAACGAAGTGCTCATTGTACCAAGTAAGGTAGGACTTACACAATGAGAAGATAGATTTATCTTCAAATTTTACTTTTTAAATAGCTGGAAAGAAAGTATGTAGGAAATAGTTTCTTTTTTTATGGAGAAATTTATGTGTGATCTATTGGTACTTTTCCTATTTTTTAATATAGGTCTCGAGGAGGATTGAGAAGAAAGTTTTATGTGAAGAAGTGAAAGAAGGAATAATACATCTTCTTCCAAGCTAAAGCTTGCTAAAGCCTATTTTGTACAAATGATGGTTGTATCAAACTGGCATTTTGTACAAATGTTGGTTGTCTCTTCTTAGCAGACTAACATTTTGTACGTTTACATATCAATGACAAATGACATTTTGGTTCAGATGTCTTATCTTGTTTGATTATTGTTCAGATGTCTTGTTTTATCTACTATTGTTCAATGTCAAATGATACAAGAATAAGTCTTATTTTGGATGTCAAGAGGAGAAAGAAATCCATGATAAGGTCTTGAGACACATAGTTCAAAGGAAGAAAGACATATAAGG